>NW_017197737.1:0-7944 GCF_001704415.2 Capra hircus
TCTGGCTTATTTTGCTGAGCATAATGCCCTCAGGTTCCTTGCATGTTGTTGCAAATATCAGAATTAGAAGATGGTGGAGGAATAGGATGGGGAGACCACTTTCTCCCCACAAATTCATTGAAAGATCATTTGAACGCTGAGAAATTCCACAAAACAAATTCTGAATGCTGGTGGAGGACACCAGGCACCCAGAAAGGCAGCCATTCTCTTTGAAAGGAGGTAGGACAAAAATATAAAAGATAAAAAGGAGACAAAAGAGTTAGGGATGGAGACCAGGGAGGGAGTTGTGAAGGAGGAGAAGTTTCCAAACACAGGAAACCCTCTCAGTCTGTGGGAGTTTTGGAATCTCAGAGGGCAACATAAGGAGGAAAAAAAAAAAAAAACCCACAGATTATGCCTAACAATCCCAGTGGAGAAGTAGCCCAGAGTCTGCCACCAAGGGCTGAACAGGGAGGTGGCTGCATGCTTAGGGTAAGGACCGGGCCTGAATGCCCTGAGGACAATCTGAGGGAGCTAATGTGAGATAGCAACCCAAACTGTGGGATAGCCAGAGAGAAAAAAAAAAGAGAGAGAGAGAGAGAGAACTTTCCAAAAGCTCTAAGGCACCCTGGCCCCGCTCACAGAACAAAGACTGAGCGAATACCAGAGGAGAGCTAGCCACCGCCCCTCCCCCTGCCAGAGGCAGAGGCAGGCGACAGCCAGAGGGAAGGAGGGCAATCTCGGCCCCCAGAGACAGCATCCTCACCAAACTGTGAGCAGGCTCCCAGTTGCTAACCAAGTCTTCCTGGGATCCTGGATGGTTGACATCTGGGAGATCAGCTCCCCAGAGGAGACACATGGCACACCTGAGACGGCACTCCTGGCACCCAGGAAACTGAGGGGCTGGGACTGGGGAGGTGATAAGATGCACCTGGGGAGAGTGTGCTCACCAAGCACCTGGTTGCCTGAGCTGCTCAGACCTGGAAGGGCACAAAATGCAGGCCCAACTGAGTCTGTGCCTTTGTGGAGTACCCAAGAAACTGAACCTGAACCTGAGCTTAGACCTGGGAAGTGCACACAACCCAGGGCCCACTTTAGACAGTTCCCCTGCAGAGCAACCTGGAGCCTGAGCAGTGTAGACTGGAAAGCACACATGCCGTGAGCGGGGCAAACCCAGTGTGGCCCAGACACTGCAAGCACTCCCACACATGCCAGTGATATTTGTTTGCAGTGTTCCTTCCCCCACAGCACAACTGAACAAGTGAGCCTAAATAAGTGACCACCTTTCCCCTTGTGTCAGGGGAAATTAGACACTGAAGAGACTTGCAAACAGAGGAAGCCAAAATAAAAAAAAGAGGGAACGCTTGGAAGTGACAGGTGCAACAGATTAAAACCCTGTAGTTAGCACTGACTACATTGGAAGGGGGCCTATAGACCTTGAGAAGAAGTATAAGCTGGGACAAGGAACTATCTAAAAACTGAACTGACCCCACACTGCCCTCATAACAGCTCCAGAGAAATTCCTAGATATATTTTACTATTATCATTTTTTAATTTTTTTTCAAGTTCTTTATTACTACTTTAATTTCCATTTTTATGACCTACTATTACCTTGAAAAAAAGACCCTATTTTTAAAGCAAATTTCATATATATATATTTTTATAATTTTTGTGATTTTGTTTAGTTTTTTTAATATTGCTATTTTTGAGAGTCTAACCTCTACTCTAGATTTTAATCTTTGCTTTTTGGTATTTGTTATCAATTTTGTACCTTTAAGAATCTAATCTTCCTTCAGTACCCATTTTTACTTAGGAGTGTGATTACCAGCTTGATTGCTCTCTCCCCCTTTTGACTCTCCTTTTCTCCCCTACGTTACCTCTATCTCCTCCCTCCCCCTTCTCTTCTCTACCCAACTCTGTGAATCTTTATGGGTATTCTGGGTTGTGGAGAAAACTTAGGGGAACTGATTACTGACTAGATCTGTCTCTCTCTTTTGACTCCCCCTCTTCTCCTCCTGGTCACCTCTATCTCTTTCTTCCCTCTTCTCTTCTCTACGTAACTCCCGTGAACCTCTCTGAGTGTTGCAAACTGTGGAGAGCACATAGGGAAGTGATTACTGGCTAGCTTACTCCCTCCCCTTTTGATTCCCCCTCTTCTCCTCCTGGTCACCTCTATCTCCCTCCTCTCTCTTCTCTTCTCCATGTAACTTTGTGAAACCTCTCTCGGTGTCCCTCACTGTGGAGAATCTTTTCACCATTAACCTAGATGTTTTATCATCAGTGTAATATGGATGGAGAAGTCTTGAGGCTACTGTAAGAATAAGGCTGAAAGCCAGAGGCAGGAGGCTTAAATCCAAAACTTGAAACAACAGAAAAACTCCTGACTCCAAGGAAGATTAAATCAATAAGAGCTCATCCAAAAGTCTCCATACCTACACTGAAACCAAGCTCCACTCAAGAGCCAACAAGTTTCAGAGCAAGACATACCAAGCTAATTCTCCAACAATGCAGGAACATAACCCTGAGCATTAAAACACAGGTTGGCCAAAAGTCACACCAAACCCACAGACACCTCAAAACTCACTACTGGACACTTCATTGCACTCTAGAGAGAAGAGATCCAGTTCTTACTCACCAGAACACTGACACAAGCTTCCCTAACCAGGAAACCTGACAAGCCACTCATCCAACCCCACCCACAGGGAGGAACCTATACAATAAAGAGGAATCACAAACTTCCAGCATACAGAAAGGCTACCCCAAACACAGCAATCTAAACAAAATGAAAGGTAGAGAAATATTCAGCAGGTAAAGGAACATGATAAATGCCCCAACCAAACCCAAAGAGGATGAGATAGAGAATCTACCTGAAAAAAGAATTCAGAATAATGATAGTAAAAATGATCCAATATCTTGAAAACAAAATGGAGTTACAGGATAAATAGACTGGAGACAAGGATTGAGAAGATGCAAGAAATGTTTAACAAGGACCTAGAAGAAACAAAGAAGAGTCAATCAATAATGAATAATGTATAACTGAGATCAAAAAGCAGTCGGGAGGGAACCAACAGTAGAATAACTGAGGCAGAAGATAGGATAAAGTGAGGTGGAAGATAGAATGGTGGAAATAAATGAGCAGAGAGGAAAAAACAAAAAAGAATTACAAGAAATGAGGACAACCTCCAGAGACCTCTGGGACAATGTCAAATGCCCCAACATTCGAATCAGAGGAGTCCCAGAAGAAGAAGACAAAAAGAAAGGCCATGAGAAAATACTTGAGGAGATAATAGTTGAAAACTTCCCTAAAAATGGAGAAGGAAATAGACACCCAAGTCCAAGAAACCCAGAGAGTCCCAAACAGGGTAAACCCAAGGCGAAACACCCCAACACACATATCAATCAAATTAATGAAGATCAAACACAAAGAACAAATACTAAAAGCAGCAAGGGAAAAACAACACACAAGGGGATCCCATAAGGAAAGCAGCTGATCTTTCAATAGAAACTCTTCAGACCAGAAGGGAATGCAGGATATACTAGGAATAATGAAAGAGGAAAAAAACTACAACCCAGATTACTGTACCAGCAAGGAAAAGCAGGAAATCAAAAGCTTTACAGACAAGCAAAAGCTCAGACAATTCAGCACCACCAAACCAGCCTCTTCAACAAATGCTAAAGGATCTTCTCTAGACAGGGAAACACAGAAAAGGTGCATAAACTCAAAACCAAAACAACAAAGTAAATGGCAATGGGATCATACTTATCATTAATTACCTTAAATGTAAATGGGTTGAATTCCCCAACCAAAAGACAAAGACTGGCTGAATGGATACAAAAAACAAGACCCCTATATATGCTGTCTTGTACAAGAGACCCACCAAAACAAGGGACACGTAGACTGAAAGTGAAGGGCTGGAAAAAGATTTTCACTGTAAATAGAGACCAAAAAGAAAGCAGGAGTAGCAATACTCCATATCAGATAAATTAGACTTTGAAATAAAGGTATGGAAAGAGACAAAGAAGGCATTACTAAATCAATGGATCAATCCAAGAAGTTGTATAATTATAAATATATATGCACCCAACATAGGAGCACCACAATATGTAAGGCAAATGCTAACAAGTATGAAAGGGGAAATTAACAGTAACACAATAATAGTGGGAGACTTTAATACCCCACTCACACCTATGGATAGATCAACTAAACAGAAAATTAGCAAGGAAACACAAACTTTAAATGATACAATGGACCAGTTAGACCTAATTGATATCTATAGGACATTTCACCCCAAAACAATGAATTTCACCTTTTTCTCAAGTGCACATGGAACCTTCTCCAGGATAGATCACATCCTGGCCATAAATCTAGCCTTGGTAAATTAAAAAAAAAAAATTGAAATCATTCAAGCATCTTTTCTGATCACAATGCAGTAAGATTAGATGTCAACTACAGGGAAAAAAAACTATTAAAAATACAAACATATGGAGGCTAAACAACATGCTTCTGAATAACCAACAAATCACAGAAGAAAAAAAAAGAAATCAAAATATGCATAGAAAAATGAAAATGAAAACACAACAACCCCAAACCTATGGGATTCAGTAAAAGCAGTGCTAAGGGAAGGTTCATAGCAATACAAGCTTACCTCAAGAAACAAGAGAAAAATCAAATAAATAACCTAACTCTACACCTAAAGCAACTAGAAAAGAAGAAATGAAGAACCCCAGGGTTAGAAGGGAAAGAATCAGAAATAAATGAAAAAAGAAACAAAGGAGACCATAGCAAAAATCAACAAAAAAAAAGCTGGTTCTTTGAGAAGATAAATAAAATAGACAAACCATTAGCCAGACTCATCAAGAAAAAAAGGAGAAGAATCAAATCAACAAAATTAGAAATGAAAATGGAGAAATCACAACAGACAACACAGAAATACAAAGGATCATAAGAGACTACTATCAGCAACTATATGCCAATAAAATGGACAACTTGGAAGAAATGGACAAATTCTTAGAAAAGTATAACTTTCCAAAACTGAACCAGGAAGAAATAGAAATCTTAACAGACCCATCACAAGCATGGAAATCAAAACTGTAATCTAGAAATCTTCCAGCAAACAAAGCCCAGGACCAGATGGCTTCACAGGCTGAATTCTACCAAAAATTTAGAGAAGAACTAACACCTATCCTACTCAAATTCTTCCAGAAAACTTGCAGAGGAAGGTAAACTCCCAAACTCATTCTATGAGGTCACCATCACCCTAATATCAAAACCAGACAAAAGATGCCACAAAAAATAGAAAACTACAGGCAAATATACATGATGAACATAGATGCAAAATCCTTAACAAATTTCTAGGCAAACAGAATCCAACAACATATTAAAAAGATCATCATACATCATGACCAAGTGGGCTTTATCCCAGGGATGCAAGGATTCTTTCAATATTCACAAATCAATCAATGTGATACACACATTGAACAATTGAAAGATAAAAACCATATGATTATCTCAACAGATGCAGAGAAAGACTTTGACAAAATTCACATCCATTTATGATAAAAAAAAAAAAAACCTCCAGAAAGCAGGCATAGAAGGAACATACTCAACATAATAAAAAGCCATATATGACTAAACCCACAGCAAACATTATCCTCAATGAGTGAAAATTGAAAGCATTTCCCCTAAAGTCAGGAAAAGACAAAGGATGCCCATCTCTCACCACTACTATTCAACATAGTTTTGGAAGTTTTAGCCACAGCAATCAGAGCAAGAAAAAGAAATAAAAGGAATCCAGATATGGAAAAGAAGTAAAACTCTCACTGTTTGCAGATGACACTGATCCTCTACATAGAAAACCCTGAAGACATCCACCAGAAAATTACTAGAGCTAATCAATGAATATAGTAAAGTTTGCAGGATATAAAATTAACACAGCAGAAATCCCTTGCATTCCTATACGACTAACAATGAGAAAACAGAAAGAGAAATCAAGGAAACAATTCCATTCACCATTGCAATGAAAAGAATAAAATACTTAGGAATAATCTACCTAATAGAAACAAAAAGATCTATATATAGAAAACTATAAAACACTGATGAAAGAAATCAAAGATGGACACAAATAGATGGAGAAATATACCATGTTCATGGATCAGGAAGAATCAATATAGTGAAAATGAGTATATACCCAAAGCAATCTATAGATCAATGCAAATCCCTATTCAAGCTACCAATGGTATTGTTCAGAAACTTAGAACAAACACTTTCCATTGTATGAAATACAAAACTCTCAAATAGCCAAAGCAATCTTGAGAAAGAAGAATTGGAACTGGAGGAATCAACCTGCCCTGACTTCAGGCTATACTACAAAGCACACAGTCATCAAGACAGTATGGTACTGGCACAAAGACAGAAACTATAGATCAATGGAACAAACAATAGGAAAGCCCAGAGATAAATCCCACGCACCTATGGACACCTTATCTTTGACAAAGGAGGCAAGAATATACAATGGAGAAAAAGACAATCTCTTTAACAAGTGGTGCTGGGAAAACTGGTCAACCACTTGTAAAAGAATGAAACTAGAACACTTTCTAACACCATACACAAAAATAAACTCAAAATGGATTAAAGATCTAAATGTAAGACCAGAAACTATAAAACTCCTAGAGGAAAACATAGGCAAAACACTCTCTGACATAAATCACAGCAGGATCCTCTATGACCCACCTCCCAGAGTAATGGAAAAAAAAGCAAAAATAAAAAATGGGACCTAATTAAACTTAAAAGCTTTTGCACAACAAAGGAAACTATAAGCAAGGTGAAAAGACAGCCTTCAGAATGGGAGAAAATAATAGCAAAAAGCAACTGACAAAGAATTAATCTCAAAAATATACAAGCAACTCCTGCAGCTCAATTCCAGAAAAATAAAATGACCCAATCAAAAAATGGGCCAAAGAACTAAAGTCCAAAGAAGACATACAGATGGCTAACAAACACATGAAAAGATGCTCAACATCACTCATTATCAGAGAAATGCAAATCAAAACCACAATGAGGTACCATCTCACCAGTCAGAATGGCTGCTATCAAAAAGTCTACAAACAATAAATGCTGGAGAGGGTGGAGAAAAGGAACCCTCTTACACTGTTGGTGGGAATGCAAACTAGTACAGCCACTATGGAGAACAGTGTGGAGATTCCTTAAAAAAACTGGAAATAGAACTGCCATATGACCCAGCAATCCCACTGCTGGGCATACACAGAGGAAACCAGAATTGAAAGAGACAGTGTACCCCAATGTTCATTGCAGCACTGTTTACAATAGCCAGGACATGGAAGCAACCTAGATGTCCATTGGCAGATGAATGGATAAGAAAGCTGTGGTACATATACACAATGGAATATTACTCAGCTATTAAAAAGAATGCATTTGAATCAGTTCTAATGAGGTGGATGAAACTGGAGCCTATTATACAGAGTGAAGTAAGTCAGAAAGAAAACACCAATACAGTATATTAACACATATATATGGAATTTAGAAAGATGGTAACAATGACCCTATATGCGAGACAGCAAAAGAGACACAGATGTAAAGAACAGTCTTTTGGACTCTGTGGAGAAGGTGAGGTGGGATGATTTGAGAGAAGCATTGAAACATGTATATTATCATATGTGAAATAGATCACCAGTCCAGGTTGATGCATGAGACAGGGTGCTCAGGGCTGGTGCACTGGGATGACCCTGAGGGATGGGATGGGGAGGGAGGTGGGAGGGGTTCAGGATGGGGAACACATGTACACCCATGGCTGATTCATGTCAATGTATGGCAAAACCACTACAATATTGTAAAGTAATTAGCCTCAATAAAATAAAAATAAATTAATTAAAAAAACACAATATCAGAATCGTAAACACCATTTTCGTACTGAATAATTTCACTGTGTGTGTATATATATAAACATA
>NW_017197738.1:0-19907 GCF_001704415.2 Capra hircus
GCTCCACAACCACAGTTCAAAAAGCATCAATTCTTACAGCCTCCTTGTTTAGTCCAATCTACAACCATACATGACTACTGGAAAAGCCTAGCTTTGATTAGATGGACCTTTGTTGGCAAAGTAATGTCTCTGCTTTTTAATATGCTATCTAGTTTGGTCATTGCTTTTCTCCCAAGGAGTAAGTCTTTTAATTTCATGGCTGCCGTCACCATCTGCAGTGATTTTGGAGCGCCCCAAAAGAAAGTCACTGTTTCCACTGTTTCCCCATCTATGAATTGATGGGACTGGATGGCATAATCTTCATTTTCTGAATGTTGAGTGTTAAGCCAGCTTTGCCACTCTCCTCTTTCACTTTCATCAAGAGGCTCTTTAGTTTTTCTTTGCTTTCTGCCATAAGGGTGGTGTCATTTGCATATCTGAGCGTTATTGATATTTCTCTCGGCAGTCTTGATTCCAGCTTGTGCTTCCTCCAGCCGAGCATTTCCCACGATGTTCTCTGCTTATAAGTTAAATAAGCTGGGTGACAATATACGGCCTTGATATACTCCTTTCCCCATTTGGAAACAATCTGCTATTCCATGTCTGGTTCTAACTCAGAGGCAATCAAGCAGAATATGATTCTTAGCCCTCAGTAGGAGGTGAAATTTCCCACTCATCTTAAGGCACCTTATTTACTTCCCATGACCCTTACTCTAGATGTCTGAGAATATGGACCCCTCTTCAATCAGTCTTTCCAGTGGGATCACTTGATGAAACCATTGGGTCCTTCAAAGTCCATCCGTATGGGCACCATGATGGATGTTGTCCGATGCGCTCAACCTCCTAATAGGGAAGGAAGGGTGCTCTCCCGGCTCCAGGACATTGCTGGAACACATTTGGCGGGAAGATATTAAGCAACAGAGATGAGGCTTAGGAACCTGATATTCAGCTGTGTGCTTACTGTTGTCCAAACATTAGGAAACCATACCCGGAGTCAGTGGCATTAGATATGTGCTCAAGGGCACGAACTGAAAATGATGCTCTTTCACCTGAGAGCTTTCTCCACTTGAAACACTCTTAGGTTGACTGAAAAGACGCGTTCCCAGGAAGTCAAGTCCGTTTAGTCTGCTGCCAGGGAATGCCAGCCTTCTTTCTCATCCAGGCTCTGTGTTCCTGTGTGTGTGCACGCACGTGCTCCTGTGCACACACATTGCTGGAAGAAGGCAGCCCTGGGTACAACCTCATTTTACCTGGAAGCGATGCTTAGTTCTTGTTCTTCTGGACCATACACATCTTGGAAACAATCCAAACCTGGGTGATAATTAGAAAATAACTAGCCCAGAGCTCTCCTGTGTCTTACCTCGGGGGTGAGAGGCCTGAGTTGGGGCAGGGTGTCCCCACGCATCAGCTTGTGAACTATCACTGCATCCTGGCACTGCCTGAGTACATGGTCCAAGTCAGAAATGTCTTCTAGAAAGCCAGGCAGCAAGTTTGGGTTTGGGAATGGGGAGTCTGCACTGAACATCACGGAGAAGTCCGAGGCGTTGGCACATCCTTCTGAAGTGATGATGACATGAGAGAGGTCTGACAGGTATCCCAAGTTTTATATCTGGTCTGTCAAAATGTGCCCTTGTCTTGCAGCAGGATGTCCAGCCCATGGCCACCTTCGATTATGAAACATCACCCACACCGTCCATCTTGGGAAAATCACCATTTAGGTTGAGATGGCTCCTTTCATTGAATATTTAATACTCATTATCTTGAAATGTTTCCTTATATCTGTATATTTCAGACGAAATAGGTCTGAACTATTTCCTTATATCCATTAGAGGGGCAAAATTTAAAACATGTAAGAGGCATGTTGGAAAATAGTCCTAATTCTTTCTGCTGAGTCTACAGATTGTTCCACGTGTGCTGGAGAGCAGTGTTGCAATAGCCAGTGAGGTCCCAGGTCAGTGGACGGTAGGGTTGTTCTCCTCACTGGTTTATACAATATAGAAACTTTCTTCCGAGGCAACTGTGTTCACTGCAGCGAGCTTTGCAATAACGCGGAACTGGAAACAATCCGCGCCTCTGTCAGTGGTATACTGCATACAAACATCGTGCTCAGGCCACACAATGAAATAAATCCATCAAAGTGAAATTCGGTCTGCGCATATCAGCATGCGCAAGATAGAATGAAGTATAATGCAGTAAATGAAATATAATGTACCATCAAATGGAAAGAGCAAGTTGCAGAATTCTCCTTTAGTGGAGACTGGCTGAGTGTACACAAAACCCACTTCCCTTCCCTGACAGCCATCTTTGTAGCTGAATGAGGCCGTGTTTCTGAGCTATGGCCCAAGGGATGTGGGCAGAAAGGATGAGTTCGGCCCTAGACCTGCCCCTAGAAGCCAGCCTCTAATTTGACCTCTCTAGCCCTCAGTTTCCCCATCTGTAAAATGGGGATAATTGTAATAGTACCTTCCCAAAGTGGTTGTTTAGAGGGCTTCCCTGTGGCTCAGCTGGGAAAGAATCCACCTGCAATGTGGGAGCCCTGGGTTTGATCCCTGGCTTGGGAAGATCCCCTGGAGAAGGGAAAGGCTACCCATTCCAGTATTCTGGCCTGGAGAATTCCATGCACTGTATAGTCCATGGAGTTTCAAAGAGTTGGACATGACCGAGCGCCTTTCACTTCACTTCACTTCATGAGTTAGTTGGTACACAGGAACTGCTTAGCGTAGTATACAATATTTCAATCAGTATAATAACAATTGTTATTGTGGCTATTATTTTTAGCATCACAGATGATTGGACTTCACCGTTTTTGACTTTACAATGGCATAAAGACAATGTGCATTCAGTAAAATCATACTTCAAATTTTGAATTGTGATCTTTTCCAGGGCTAACAATATATGGTACAGAAGTCTGGTATGATTCTGGGCAGGCTCCCAGTCAGCCACACAATCACACAGGGAAACAACAAAAAACAGTCACACGGACATCCATTCTCTACCCAGACACCCATTATGGTTTTCATTTTCAGTCCAGTATTCAAGGTCCTGAAAGACTGAGGGCAGGAGGACAAGGAGCAGCAGAGGATGAGATGTTGGAGGGCATCACCAACTCAATGGACATGAGTCTGAGCAAGCTCCTGGAGACAGAGGACAGAGGAGCCTGGCGTGCTGCAGTCCACGGGGTCACAGAGAGTCGGACAGGACTGAACGCCCGAACGGCAACAAGGCACAGCTAAGGTATTCGTGGGTTAAGTATCATTAAACAACTGTTTGATTGACAAAATCTTCAATTTGGCATGTAACCCATTGTAAGGAAAGATTTGTATTTATTCCTGTTATTCATTTATGTACTATGACTGCTGTTTCTACTACTATTTTTATGGAAGGAAAGGATTGTGAATAATACGTAACGTGCACCAACTCAAACTGAGAATATTACCTCCGTGATTCCACTCAGAGCAATCCTCTGGGGAAAATGCCATTGGTATTTTGCTTTTACAGATAAGAATATCGACTTGCAGAGCAGCTCACTAACTGGTAAGAAACAGAACTCATATATGAACACAGTCATTGTTTGACGGAATACAGATCACCTTGTTAACTGGGTCTGAAGGATTCCACACGAGCATAAGTTGAGGTAAAAGTTTGTGTATGGCTTTTATTTACTAACTGATAGCACGTGGCATTGTTCTCTTACTGTAGCTGTTACTATGAATATTTTTCAAAGAAAACCACTGATAATATTGCAAAGGGAAAACAGAATAGTAGCAAGAAAAAAAAGATGGACTGTAAAGTGCCTAGACTGGTAAGGGGAAGATACCATTCAGCTCTTGCGGTTGCTTCAACTGTGAAAGAAAAAGCCCTAAAAGAAGAAAGCTGCTTTGACAAGCAGCTTGGGGCACTTGTCAAATTGTTGTCAGAGAAGAAAGCAGAGTCTAAATTCTAGACGTGCCCCACAGTAGAGGTCACTAAACCCATCGAGTTTCTTTCCAAGCACTTGGCTTATTGAGATAAACAATTTTTTCCCATTAATTTTTAAACTTATGGGGATTTCGAACAAAAAACAAAACACAACTTCGAATTCATGAATGTGCCTCTTATATAAACAAGTCTTTGTTTTTAGAAGTGTACTGAGCATATTCAATCAAAACAGGAGGCTTCACGGTACAGTGTAGTCACTGTCGACAAAGAGCTCAAAAACTGAGGCCATTCCAGTATAAAGAGATTTTCAAGAGTCAAGGGAAAAATTTGAAATCTAATAAAGATACAGTGAGGCTAAAGCTGAAACTCCAATACTTTGGTCACCTGATGTGAAAACCAACTCATTTAGAAAAGACTCTGACGCTGATAAAGACTGAAGGCAAAAGGAGAAGCGGGGTCGCATGGAGGAGACATAGATTTCTGTTCAGGTCTACGCGGCGGTGGTGGTTTAGTCGCTAAGTCGTGTCCGACTCTTGTGACCCCATGGACTCTAGCCCGCCAGGCTTTTCTGTCCATGGGATTCTCCAGGCAAGAACACTGGAGTGCATTGCCATTTCCTTCTCCAGGGGATCTTCCTGATTCAGGAATCCAGGGTCTTCTGCCTGGCAGGCAGATTCTTTACCGACTCAGCTATGAGGGAAGCCCATTCAAGTCTACATATTTCCTCTTAAACACTGTTACATTTGTGGGGGTGGTAGTTTTCTTTTCATTTATTTCTAACAATCATTTCATTTTGATCTGTTCTAGGACCTATGTTTATTAGAAATGTGTTTTTAAACTTACAGAAAGTTTTAAGACTCAGGCTTTAAATTAACTTTAAATTGTTATTTTCTGTTTTTTAGAATTCTATGCCAAAAGAACATAGCTCCATGATATAACTATTTTGATATTTAAATATTTGTTTGATGGCTGATGAAGTGGTAATTTTTGTGTGCTCCCTGGGTATATAAAAACAATTTATTTATGCCCTCTAATGATGACATAGGAGCTTCATAAATACTAACTAGATCGAGGTTGCCAGTGTTCTCACCTAAAATCCTACATAGCTAATACTTTTCCTACTTGGTCAGTTTTTCTGAGATAGATGTGCCAACATTGTTAATGCTTCCTGTAGATTTTACATTCTTTCTTGATAATTTTCTTCATTGTATTTCCTGTCTCTTTAGGCTACAAAGTTAGATATATACACTATCAGAATTTGTATATATTGAATTATTAGTCTTTCATGATATGGGGACCCTTTTATTTCAAATGTTTTTTGGTGTTGTTGTTTGTTTTGTTTTTACATGAAAGACTATTTTTTCCAACACTAATAGTAATGATATCCGTTTTTTTTCTGTCTTTGTTTACTTTTTAAAAACTTAAACAACATATAGCTGGATTTTTAAAAGTCTGACTTGAAAAATCCCAATCTTTTAATTAGGAAACACAGGCCATTGTAAGTAGTCACTAAGAAAATTTGTGCCATGTTATTTTCAGTTTTAGATGAAAACAGATGAGATGGTTAGATAGTGTCCCTGATTCAATGGAGATGAATCTGAGCAAACTTCCGGAGGCAGAAGGGGACAGAGGGGCCCGGCGTGCTGCAGCCCATGGGGTTGCAAAGCACTGGACGCGACGGAGTGACTAGAGAACCACAGCAACGTGGGCGATAATTTTTTTGCTTCTTTTCTTCTCCTCTTCTGATTTTCCTTCTAGAAATTACTTTTTAATTCCCTTTTCCCAGTCTTTTGTACGTTGTATATTGCACTTCTTTTGGTCTTTCACTGGCATCTTTTAAATATTGAGCATACATCCTAGAGTCGAATATGAATGAGCACCTCAGCCATTTTCTTGAAGTCCAATCACTCTCCCTCGCCTTTGAGGCGATAGTCCTTCCAGTGAGTCTGCTCTTCACATCAGTGCCCCAAACTATTGGAGCCTCAGCTTCAGCATCAGTCCTTCCAATGAATATTCAGGGTTGATTTCCTCAAGGATCGACTGGTTTGATTTCCTTGCTGTTCAAGGGACTCTCAAGAGTCTTCTCCAGCACCACAGTTCAAAGCATCCATTCTTCAGTGCTCAGCCTTCATTATGGTTCAACTCTCACGTCTGTACATGACGACTGGAAAAAATATAGCTTTGACTCTACGGATCTTTGTTGTCAAATTGACGTGTCTGCTTTTTAACATGCTAAGTTTGTTATAGCTTTCCTTCCAAGGAGGATACATCTTTTAATTTCATGGCTGCATTGAGATATAATTCACATACCAAACCATTTACACATTTGGAGTATACTATTCAATGGTTTTTGCTTTTCATGGAACTGTGTAGTCACAGTTCAATTTTACATTTTTATCACCCCCAAAGAAACACATCCCCCTTCCCTCCCCAAGCAAACACGAATCTCCTGTGCTGGCAAATACTGACCTGAGTCTGTGGAGATCTGCCTCTTCTGAAGATTTCATAGAAATGGAATCAGATGATATGGGGGCTTCCCTGGCGGCTCAGCTGGGAAAGAATCCACCTGCAATGCGGGAGACCTGGGTTTGATCCATGGGTTGGGAAGATCCCCTGGAGAAGCAGAAGGCTACCCACTCCAGTCTTCTGGCCTGGAGAATTCCATGGACTCCTTAGTCCATGGGTTCACAGAGAGTCAGTTGGACACGACTCAACTATTAAGTAATAACTTCTACTTTATAGCTGCAAAAGACTGCAATGCTAGCTCACTTGCTTAGACATTTGTTTCCCGAGAGAAACCATCTAAATGATGAATAAGAAAAGAAGGAAATTCATTTTTCTTTCATTCAAAACAAAGCAAAAGACCCTTGGTAAGCTCCTGGAGTTTAGGAAAGTAGGGAAAATTGGTCTTGAAGCCTGGCGTATACTATTAGACAATGAAGGACGTCCCTGGTAGCTCAGACAGTAAAGAATCTGCCTGAAATTCATAAGACCTGGGTTTGATCCCTGGGTTGGGAAGATCCCCTGGAGGAGGGCATGACAACCCACTGCAGTAGTCTTGCCTGGAGAATCCCATGGGCAGAGGAGCCAGGTGGGCTCCAGTCTACGGGTTGGCAAAGAGTCAGACACGACTATGTGACTAAGCACACAAAAGCCTTCTGGACGATGGTTCTAGGATGAAATCATCTCAAAGGCATTGACAACGAATTGTGTGAAGCAGCATTTTGGTACATTCGTGAATTTTTCCATTGGAACATTGTGCTGCCAGCAGGAGCCGGGCATTTTACATGGAATTCTGCCTACTGTTCAGTTTTGTCCAGCAAAACCTTTTCTGTCCTATTTCTCAGTTTATGCAGAAAATCGATCAGAAGGGAAACAAGTCACGATGTGCTGGTTCTCTTTTGTGAAAGATTTCTTTACACCTGCAGAAATGTTCCCTCAAATTTCTGATGGAATCCAATTAGGGGCAACCTTTATTATCCACTTTTAACGTTTACACTTTGGAAGTTTGAGAAGATTGGAGTACTGCATATATAGAAGGAAATACACCCAAAATGACCATCCCAATTTGTTTTACTCTAATTATTGTGATTATTTCTTTATTTCTTGGAACAGTTTAGGTCTCATGGAAAAATTGAAGGGAAATATAGACTCGACCATGTATCTCTTGTCCTCACACTTACATAAAGTGGAAGTGTTTGGTGCTCAATTGTGTCCAGCTCTTTGCAACTCCATGGACTGTAGCCCGCCAGGCTCCTCTGTCCATGGAACTCTCCAGGCCAGAATACTGGAGTGGGTAGCCTTTTGCTTCTCAAGGGGATCTTCCCAACCTAGGCATCGAACCCAGGCCTCTCCCACTGCAAGCGGATTCTTTACCTGTCTGAGTCACCAGGAAAGCTACACGTCCATAACCTCCTCCATTATCAACATTCCCCACGCAAGTTTTGGTGTAACTGATGAAACTACATTGACATATTATAATCACCCAAAGCCTATAGTTTACATTATGTACAGCACCAAGAGGGAACGTACAGCACCAAGAGGGAGAATTGGTGCTGTACATTCTATACAGTTTTGTCAAACGTGTAATGTTCGGGATCCACCATCACAGCATCACGCAGGATGCTTTGATTGCCCTATAAGTTCTCTGTGGTCCAACGACTCGTCATTTGTGCTCCTCCATCTCTGCCCAGGCACGTTGTTGGCTTTAAGAATTAGCCAGTCCTGGGGGGACAACCCCTCTCCAACCCACATGTCCCCAGAGGCCAGAGCATCAGGAATGCAGAAAATAAGACAATAGAGTAATATCTAACTTAGCAACAAAATAAAGTGAAAGTGTATTGGCTTTCTATGGCTATAAGCCAAATCACTACAGACTTGTAATTTAAAATACAAAAGGTGTATTATTTCTCATGGCCATGGGTGAGGAGTCCAAGCACACAGCATTGGGTTATCTGTTCAAGTCTTATTAGGCTGAAATCAAGCAATCAGCCAGAGCTGGAATATCATCTGCGCCTCAGGGTCCTCTTCCAAGTTCACTCGTTGTTGGGAGAATTAAGTTCCTTGCGGTGGTAGGACTGAGGCTCCCGTTTTCCTGCTGGCTATAGGCCTGGATCTTCTCCCAGTATCTATAGGCCGCCCTCAGGTGGACCACTCAACAGGTAGGTCAAACATGCCTGCCTATGTCTTCTAGAACAGCATTACCATGCCTTTCTCTGACTTTTGACTCAGACCAGAAGAACTCACCTGATTCGATCAGGTATACCAAAGCCAATAGCTTTTTCATTAACCCTGTTCTTCAGGGACCTGAACTCATCTGCAAAAATCCCCTTTACCATCAGTGCTAACACAATCATAGAATGATAGCGTTCATATCCATAGGCTGGGCTCACACTCAAAAAACGGAATTATGCCAGGATGTGGGTCACTGTAGGTCATCTTAGAATTCTGTGTACACAAAAGTATCCTTTGGAGAGAAGATGAAGAGGAACCACCAGAAAGCTTTTCTGTCCATGTGGAATGCTTTTCGTTTTTGACAGGGATTTGTCTATTGGAAACGAACATCAAGTAGTGCATGGTCTCCCAGCAGAGGGGTAGGATGATCATTCTGAAAGGTTGCCTGCCTCCCATGACTCATCCTTGGATCTGGCACTAGGAACAGCTCAGTGCAAATATCCCAAAGCGTTGGAGAGGCTTTGGTGCAAAGTAGCATCAACATCTGGCAGGAGCTGAAACGTCATCCCATGAAGGGAGCTGTGTGCTGCTATGGACTGAGTGTCTTGTGTCCCCGAAAATTCACAGGTTGGAGGCTAGATGTCCAGTGAGATGGCATCTGGAGGTGGCGACTGAGAGTTCATCACGAGAGAGCCGTCCTTGTGAAAGGAGTGCATGTCCCATGAGAAGACGAGAGAGGGCGTGTGAGTCTCAGCCGTGTGAAGACAGTGAGAAGAGAATGAGAAAGGCGGCCTTCAGCAGACACCAAGTGTGCTGGCACGTTGATCGTGGACTTTCCGGCCTCCAGAAGTCTGCAAAATAAATGTTTATGGCTTAAGGCACCTGGTTTGTGGTATCCTGTTAAGCAGTGCAATTCGGCTAAACAGGTGTTGTTAATGGAGCAGACTTTACAGGGTAGAAGGTGAGGGAGAAGATACTGAGGGTCTGAGTAAGGGGGCCCTTCCCCTCTCTCTTGGGTTCCCAAATAGGAACTTTCAAACCCTGCAAGTAAGTCAAATGCTGGCCTGTGATTGTCAGTCATCCCAGATGTTTTTTTTTTTTGGCCCCAAAATCACTGTGGATGGTGAGTGCAGTCGTGAAATGAAAAGATGCTTGCTCTTTGGAAGGGCAGCTATGACAAACCTAGACAGTATGGTAAAAGGCAGAGACATCACTTTGCCAACAAGATCCCTATAATCATAGCGATGGTTTTTCCAGTAGTCATGGATGGGTGTGAGAGTTGGACCATAAAGAAGGCTGAGCACTGAAGAACGGATGCTTTTTGACTTGGGGGGCTGGAAAAGACGCCTGAGAGTCCCTTTGACTGCAAGGAGATCAAACCAGTCAATCCGGAAGGAAATCAACCCTGAATATGTAGGAAGATTAATGCTGAAGCTAAAGTTCCAATACTTTGGCACCTGATGCAAAGAACCAACTCGTTGGAAAAGACCCTGATGCTAGGAAAGATGAAGACAAAAGGGAAAGAGGGCATCAGAAAATAAGATGGTTAAACAGCATCACTGATTCCATGGACATGGATTCGAGCAATCTCTGAGAGAGAATGAAGGATGGAGGAGTCTGGCATGCTGAAGTCCATGGGGTCACAAAGAGCTGGACATGACTTAGCAACTGAATAGCAACAATGCTTTAGATATGCAGACTGTTGTGGGGAATGGTTTTAAGGTGGTAGGAAAGGAAAGATGGGAGAGAGGGGAGGTATTCTGTGCACACTCTCATTTGGTGTGCAGAATATTTAGAGCTTTAATCTTCCTCAGCATTGCTTGCACAACTCCAGGGCCCCACGGTGACTGCTGCATTCAAAGCATGAACTGGTATTTTCGGCTGTTTCTGAAATCTCCTATGAAGAATATTGAACGAGCCAGAGAAAAGCTGTGTTTCACTTATTTGAAGAATTTGAATGGTCCTTTCCAAGTGGCAAAGCTTCCCTGGCTCCATCCTTGAATCCATCTGAGAGGCTCTTTCATGACTAATCTCAAATAATTGGGGAAATTAGGTCAATGCTGGACCCAATCCAGGGATCTAGGAGGACTGAGTTCAATTCCAAACATTTATTTGTTTGTTTGTTTATTTATTTTGTTTCTGGAGTTAGATCAGACTGAATCTGTAGTTCTCAATCAGGGGTAATGTGGCCCCCCAGAGTACATTTGGCAATGTCTGTCGACACTTTCTGGGTGTCACGGTTAGGAAGACACTCCTGGGATTTGGTGGGGGCCAGGGATACTGCTAGCATCCTACAGTCCACAGGATGCCCACTGCCCCCTCAAGGCCAGGGATCATCTCGTCCAAATTCTACTTGTGTGGAGTGGAGAAAGCTTTGATGTTGTTGTTGTTCAGTCATTACGTTGTGTCCAACTCTTTGCGACCCCAAGGACTGTGGCAAGCTAGGCTCCACTGTCCACTATCTCCCAGGGCTTGCTCAAGTTCTTGTCCATTGAGTCTGTGATGCTCTCTAACCATCTCATCCTCTGTTGCCCCCTTCTCCTTTTGCCTTCTATCTTGCCCAGCACCAGAGTCTTTTCCAGTGAGTCAGCTCTTTGCACCAGGTGGCCAAAATATTGGAGTTTTAGCTTCAGACTCAGTCCTTCCAAGAATATTCACAGTTGATTTCCTTTAGGATTGACTGGCTTGATCTCCTTGCTATCCAAGGGACTCTCAAGAGCCTTCTGCAGCACCACAATCTGAAAATCTCAGTTCGTCAGCACTCACCTTCTTTATGGTCCAACTCTTACATCTGTATATGACTCCTGGAAGAACCATAGCTTTGACTGGATGGACCTTTTTCGGCAAAGTGATGTGTCTGCTGTTGAATACACTGTCTAGGTTTGTCGTAGCTATTCCCAGACTGAACCGAACCCCTGGCGCTAGCCAGGATCAGGTCAGTCCTACCAAGACAAGCTCGTTGTCAGAAGCTGGGACATAGGGAGGCTGAATTTCTAGAGCTGTGGTCACTGTCCCTCCTCACTTCCCTTCCTCAAGGAAGTGTTCAGTTCAGTACAGTTCTGCTGCTCAGGCATCTCCGACTCTTTGCAACTCCATGGACTGCAGCATGCCAGGCCTCCTTGTCCATCCCTAACTCCCAGAGTTTACTCAGACTCATGTCCACTGAGTCGGTGGTACCATTCAACCATCTCATTCTCTGCCATCCCCTTCTCCTGCCTTCAATCTTTCCCAGCATCAGGGTCTTTTCAAGTGAGTCGGTTCTTCCCATCAGGTGGCCAAGGTATTGGAGTTTCAGGATCTGTGTCAGTTCTTCCAATGAATATTCAGAACTGATCTCCTTTAGGATGGACTGGTTGAATCTCCTTGCAGTCCAAGGGACTCTGAAGAGTCTTCTCCAACACTGCAGTTCAAAGGCATCAATTCTTCGGCGCTCAGCATTCTTCACAGTCCAACTCTCACATCCATACATGACCACTGGAAAACCCAGAGCCTTGACTAGACGGACCTTGGTTGGCAAAGTAATGTCTCTGCTTTTTAATACGCTTTTAATGTCATGGCTGCAGTCACCATCTGCTGTGATTTTGGAGCCCGCCGAAAATAAAGTCTCTCACCATTTCCACTGTTTCCCCATCTATTTGCCATGAAGTGATGGGACCAGATGCCATGATCTTAGTTTACTGAATGGTGAGCTTTAAGCCAATGTTTTCACTCTCCTCTTTCACTTTGATCAAGAGGCTCTTTAGTTCTTCTTCGCTTTCTGCCATAAGGGTGGTGTCATCTGCATATCTGAGCTTATGGAGGAGGGGAGATGTCCCATCATCTCCGGTGCTGTGCCTGCGGACATGCCCTGTGGAAATCTCAGGATCCTGAATCTAGAAGCGCAGCCCCCTCTGTAGGAGTTCCAGACAGGACGCAGACACCAGGGGGCACCATCACGCACTCCCACTTCTGTATCCACTCACCACCAGCGGGAGGCAGAAAGGAGCCATAGCCCAGGGCTTTAGCTGATTACCCTCCTATTCAGAACTTGCCAGGTGGCTCAGCAGTAAAAAAGTCAACTGCCAAGGTAGGAGATTCAGGTTCGATCCCTGTATCGGGCACATCCTGTGAAGGAGGAAATGGCCTCTCACTCCAGTATTCTTGCCTGGTACATGCTGTGGGCAGAGGATCCTGGAGGGCTACAGTCCATAGGATCGCAAACGGTCGGACTCGGCTGAGTGCCTGAGCACATCCTATTTTGGACTTCATCTGTCATAGGTAAATCCTGACTACATGTCTGTGTTCCTGAATTTTACTTTCAGGAGAAAAGGTAAAGATCAGTCAAATGAACTGATACAAGGGATTCTGTAAAAGGAAAGAAAACATTCTTGCAGGGTATGACAGAAGCAAGTCAGCATGGAAGACCTCAACTTAAATCGAATGTCCTCATGGGCCTGCATGTTCAGTGACTCAGTTGTGTCCAACTCTCTGCGACTCCTTCAACTGTAGCCGCCAGGATCCTCTGTCCATGGGAACTCCCAGGCAGCAATCCTGGAGTCTGTTGCCATTTCCTCCTCCAGGGGCTCTTCCTGACCCAGGGATCAAACCCTTGTCTTGTGTCTCCTGCATTGGCAGGTGGATTCTTTACTGCTGCGCCACCTAGGAAGGCCAAGGTGCCTATAAAGAACCCTATTTTACATGTTTGTGTTAAGTGAGTTCTGGAAAGAAAATAAAAGATATTTGAATCTGGGGGAGGAGAGGAGGTTTTGAGTGCTAATCCCCACGTCCCCGGGATTTCTGGCCACCCATTTGTGGGTAAGGGCAGTGTGACTTCCTGTCCTGGCTGTGACCTTGGCATAGTGGCTTTGGAGGCAGACACACTGGGTGTGATTACAGGAGGAGGAGGAAGAGGAAGGGAAGAGGAGGGGGAGGAGGAGATGGAGGAGGGGAGGAAGAGGGGGAGGAGGGTCAGAGGACTGCCACAGACCAGGCTTCCCTGTCCTTGCCTATCACCCAGCGTTTTCTCATGTTTACTCACGCACATGACCATGAGCTGGTGATGCTATCTAATCATCTTGATAGTTATCCGGGAAAAGTGAATCTTTGGACATTCAGTTTTTGAATTTTAACCTTTTTCTGGACAAGACGTAGGGGCAAGGTCAAAATATCTCTCCAGAAATATAGGATATAATCTAAGTTCAGAAAGACCTAACCCTGCTGACACTTGTAACATCCAGAGCTGTTGAGACAGTATGTTCCGTTGTTTAAGTCAGCCACTTTGTGCTCTCTGCTGCAGCAGCCCCAGATAACTAATAAAGGGGGCAAATGGCTTCTTCCACCACTGGGCTCTGCTGTGGCAGGTGCCCTCAGAGTCTATTTAAAGGCAGCTGGTGCCAGACCTCTCTGCTGGGGCTCCTGCCTGAACGAGACACAGAAATTCAGGGTGGGTGGAAGGCTTTGATCAGTGCTGTGTAAACCACTTCAGAGGTGAACAGAAACGTCCTGAGACTTTTCTCTTTTCACGGTGTATTTATACAATGTACCTAATTATTATACTCTCTTAGAAAAAGCAGTTAATAAATGACCACTCCAGAAAAAAACAGGACTGGTTCCCTGCCCTGTCCAGATTCCACTTTGTAATGCTTAGTGATGATGACTGAATTACCATCCAGGGATGATTAAGATGGCCCCAGATATCATTAAGCATTTCCTCTTTGATCAAGAAAGGATTCATAACTGCATTCGTTTCAGGATATACCTGATTGGATCTCAGATTCTAATGTTCATGGGATTCTTCTGCAGGCTCTCAACACAGAGCTAGAGAATCAAAATCTCTGGGGGTGGGACTTCGAAATCTCCAATTAATCCTCCTCACTTTGCCTCCAACACACCCTATCCAGGCAACGTGACTGGCCTTCTTTGGGAAACTGTTACAAGTGACCGATTAAAGTGCATGGCTTTATCTCTGTGACATCTGAATCTGGGGAAGCAATAGCAACCTCTGTAGGCTAGAGCCAAATGAAGGAAGATCTCACCGTGGAATGCTGGGCTCTCGTGAGTTGGAACAGGGAGACACCTGCCCAGAAGATCCTTGCCTAGGCTGTGCTCACCCCTCCCAGAAATGGTAAGTTACTGGGTTACAGAGGCATGGCTCCATCTTTGGCTTTCTGATGCCTGGGTGATCAGGTGGTTTCCTATGATGGTGAGTGTCCGTCTAGATCAGGTGGCACAGTGGGGAGCCAGGACACACAGTGATGCGAGTCACCGGCGTGTTGATGGATTTCATTCCATTTAGAAATTCCACACACATACCTAGCAAGTGACGTTATTACGTGTGGTATAAAGGAACAACCGTGGGAGACTGCAGACAGCACCTGCTGTGTCCAGCATGCGTGCCTGTTTCTGAATGATTCTGTGTCTCGCCATCTGCCCTATGGTGACTCACCTCACAGGCCAAATGCCCAAAGCGAAGTTGCTCAGTTGTGTCCAGCTCTTTGCGACCCCGTGGACTGTAGCCTCCATCTGTGGGATTTTCCTGGCAAGGGTACCGGAGTGGGTTGCCATTTCCTTCTCTGGGGATATTCCCGACTCAGGGATGCCCCAACCACATATGAAAATGTAGTGGAAAAAAATTGTCAATGAAAAACAGTGACCTATTGATGTTTATGCTTTCCTGTAAATTGATAAACTTTCCTCTAGTAAAGGAGCACCTCAAATCAACTCTAGAGTTGGATTGGAGATTCATTTTTCTTCAGGAAATTCACCTCCTCCAGCATGGAAATTATGACCCAGGAGTTCCCAGATTGGTTATGTGTGCATGTGTGTGTCTCATCAGGGAAGTTGTGTATATGAAAAATTACCACGGAATCTTTTCCAGGGACATAGAATATTTTAGAGATGTTATTAAAAACTGAGCAAAACTTCTTAGACTTGTGGTAAGTAGAAGTGTTTAATGACGTTAAACTAAAATCTCAAGAAGTGCAGGAAGACAGCGTCTTTTGCTTCTGTAGAGATGCGGCAATTATGGTGCTGTTGTGTCTTTACACACGTGTCTCTCTGATAAATTGGGTTCTCACTTCCCTTTGGCTTCCCGGCGGCTCAGTGGTGAAGGATCTGCTGCTGCAGGAGGTGCAGCTCCCGCCCTCGGGTGGGGAAGACGCCCTGGAGCAGGAGACGGCAGCCCACGCCAATATGCTTGCTGGGAAATTCCACAGACAGAGGAGCCTAGCAGGCTACAGTCCACGGGGGCTCAAAGAATCAGATACAACTGAGCGACTCAACTGCAAGAATATTAATTTTACATTTATTTATTTAATACATCTTTTGTATTGAATGGATGTTTTACAGTACACTGGAAAATTCACATAAATGTTTTGAAATAGCTCTACATTTCAAAGAAATATTACGTTTGCTCTAGGTATCGAAGGGAGACAACCACTCAGATATTACAATATAAAAATATGATTTCCTTAAGTGTAAAAGCATTAGGGCAAATACAAATAGAGCCTAAATATAATTTTGTGGAAAAACAAAATACATATATATATATACGTACCTTAGAAAATAGTTAGCTTTGATGCAACACGTGTGTGATTTTTGATTTCTTCTACATACCATATTTTTGTTTTTCACATGTTCCACAAAGAACATGTATATTGCTAACATAGTCAAGAAAAAATAAATAATTCACTGCCAAATTTTAGATGCAGTTTCCTATTTACTTTACTTAATGACCTTTGTAAAACTATTTTCTAGATCATGTTACAAGCTCCTGGTAAAACCATAGAGTTTTTTCCAAGATCCAACAACTCCTATGGCAAAGGAACACCATTTCCCACCTTTCAGATCTGTCTTTATGTTCCTACTAGCAATCTGTCTCTCGAATTCTGTTTGCACTCTTCCCAGCAAACACTCCTCGAGAGCAGTCATGTACATGTGGCTCTTTCATTGTACAGTGAGTGAAGAAGTGAAGTGAAGTTGCCCAGTTGTGTGTCTGACTCTTTGTGACCCTGTGGACTGCGGCCTGCCAGGCTCCTCCATCCATGGAATTTTCCAGGCAAGGACACTGGAGTGGGTTGCCATTTCCTTCTCCACATCGAGTGAGTAATTGATGCTATTCCAAGGAGCTTTCTTCAGACAGTCTCAGAAATATTTGCTTTTGGGTTTTGAAATAAGAAAATGTTTGCTCCCCTTTAAGCTTGCAATATCGCGGGACAGGATTGCAGAGTTCAAGGGCATGTCTCTCTTGGCAAGATTTAAAATGTGAGCTCACCCACGGAGTGAAGGGCAGCTAGCAAAGTGGAACTTGAAACATCCCGGTGGCTGCTCATCGCGCCAGGTGCCAGGCCCTGACTCTCGGCGCCCAGGGAACTTCTAGAAGCAAGGCTGTGGTATATATTTGCCTGAGGTGTTGTAAGGAGGGCACCAGCTGGCACAGCTCCCTACTCTGGGAAAGACAGTTAAAATCAACTGGGAAAACAAATTCCTTTCACCTCCTCTTGAGACTTTCTTTCATTAAGACTGCTTATTCTTGGATGATGGGGATTAAGGGAGAAGGTTTTTCAGATGTTTGGTTCAAGGCCTGATGCTGAGATGATGGCTCACAGTGTGTGATGAAATTATAGAATGCACACTTTGGTAAGAGCTATTTAATCCCTCCTAGGTAGGGATCTTGCTAACTGAGAACAGACTTCCTCATTGATGTTTGTAATGCTTTCGGAGTTCCAGCTTAACATTTTCTCTCTCAAAATTCACTTAGGACAATTTGTTTTATAACAATTCTCTATAACAGTATGATGAGGGAGACGATTATCTTCTCATTGGGGTGGGGATGAATCCAAGCATGAAAAGGGAGATGAGTTTCCAGGAGGCAAGGCCCGGATGCACTGGAACAATTAGAGGACAGCACACCCTCCTCTACCCAGGCACTGATTCCTACCACCTGAAACCCACCCACACTGAAGTGGTTAGATCTGAGTGTCTGCACACTGGCTAAAGGTTACTGTAATGTCAGCCTTGCCTTTGTTGTCTGGAAACCAGTCTTGTTCCAAGACCAGAGTCTCCCAAGAGTGAAGAGGAAGCCAGCTGCCTGCAGGATTCATCCATATCTGACCTGGGAGGGGGGGTTCACGCAGGGTGCCTATGTCATTGACATCACAGGTGCACAAACCCAACACTCAGACGCTAAGGAGAAGGCCAAAGTCAAGTCTGTAGGTGGCAGAAGTGGAATTCAACTTAGGGTGGTTCTGAAGTGTTAGTCTGTCAGTCATGTCCGACTCTTTGTGACCCATGGACTGTAGCCCACCAGGCCTCCTCTGTGTAGGGAATTTTCCAGGCAAGGATACTGGAGTGGGTTGACATTTCCTTCTCCAGGGATCTTCCTGACCCAGGGATGGAACTCACATCTCTAGATTCTCCTACAGTTGGCCGGTGATTCTTTTCCACTAGCGCCAAAGGGTTGTTTTGAAGCCTGAGCGTTTTTCCAACATACTGTGACACTTTTTTGTTTAAACTTACCTTTCAGATAGAAATGAAAGGAACCCTAGAGAAGTCTAAAGAGGCAATGCTGAGCTAATTTCCAAGACTGATAGGTTTTCACTCATGCAAAGATTAACTTCTGATGGTTCCTCCTTGACCTTTCAAAGTTCAAAGCATTAAACAAGAGCATGAATGAGTGAGTCCTACCCAGGAGCAAACTATGCCTCTACAGGGCCAATCTAAGAAGCGAAGCTGCCGCGGCCAGCACAAGCAAGGAGTCGCACCTGCACAGGGAGAGAACGGAGCGTCCCCGCTAAGAAAAATAAGAGAGAGACAAAAGATGGGGTTGAGAGGATCAGACCAAAATGGCTGATGCCTTCCTTTATTGTGCTGCAGTATATATAGGATAAAGTACGTGACTTCTGACATTCACAAGATTGTATATTAATCTCCAGATACAATCACAAGACCCTTACCATTGTGTGCAGATCACAAATAGATAATCTATCTTCTGTCAATAAGCTAATGTATCTTCTATGAAATGTTGCAAGACCGAGACGTCCCGGAGCCTTAAGGGTAGTAAATTCTTCAGGGGGGCGGACAGGGAGCTTAGGGACGTGCCTAAGGCTCTGCATAACACCGAGCAGCTCCCAAGACTTAACCCTTCACGGGCAGTCCCCGCAGCTCCCTCTCTTTATTTTTTTAAAAGCTCCATAAGATGTCGGTGTTGCAACATGTTTTTATGTATCAGAACTCTCATATGTAAAAGTTCTTTAACAATGTTACGAATAAGGCAAGGAGCTAAACAAATCAATATAAGCACAACAGTCAGAACCGCGCCCACAGCAATTATGCTACGCCACAGTGAATGAAGGCTAGGGAAGTTAGAAAATACAGTTTGTAAAAAATTATCAACAGTATCAGCTATGTTCAAAGTAGCTTTTGGAGAATTTTCAATATTAAGAATTTCATTATGCAACTGCAATAGATCTAGAGACACATTAGTATTAAACCATATTCCTTGTAGATGTTTTTTCACCTTATCCCGGAAAATCAGATGCATTATAAGCCTTTTTTGTAACACAAATCCACTTATAATTAGCATGACATTGGATTTTCATGCGGAAACTAATGCTCTGAACTTGTTCTCCTAGAACTCTAACCACATCATATAAAGCTGATAGTCTATCTTCTATTTTTCTATCTATATCTTCTTGTGTTCCCATTACTTTAGTAACATTATATGACAAGGAATCTACAGTATGAGCAGCTTGAATGGATTGTGCTAAAGATACAGAAGCGGTGACAGCATTTGCTATAAGGGTGATTAAAGATACTATACCCAGAACAATCAGGCTCACACTTTTTTCAGTGCGGCTAAGAGCCGTGTTAATGCGTTGTAGCAATTCTAAAGCAGTCTCGTCATACCAAGCTTCAGTTATTTTAACAGGTAACATTACAAAAGCAGGTTGTTTTATAACTTGTTCTCCTTTAGCAACACCTCTTATGCAATTGGTAAGTATGCAATTAGAACAATTTAAATGATAAATATTCAATGACAGTGTTATTTCCACATGGCCTTGTATCAGCATGAATGGATAAGGGACACAAGCTCTGGGATATAAAAAACCCTGTAACTCCTACATTACCATATTTACTCCCACTAATATTGGATTGTAAATATAGACTATTGCCATGACCAAAAGCAGCCAAAAGTTTCCACAGTTCTGTTTGATATACTTGAGCAGAAAAATGGGTGGATGCTGTCCTCGATTTTCAGGGAAATCAGGTGTTCCCCAGGTGCCCAATCCCATAAAAGGGTGGCATCGGCGTTGTTGATGATGTTGTACACTGACGCAACCCGGGCTCGACATAAAGTC
>NW_017197739.1:0-7944 GCF_001704415.2 Capra hircus
CTGAGTCTGTGAGGATCTTGGGGTACTTCTGGAGTCTCCCCAGGGGAGTCAGTCCTCGTCTCGAGTGGGGCATGCACGTGCGCTTTCCTCCCGAGCTGTAGAAGCAGTGTCAAGCTTCCCTTCGCGTGGATCAAGGGATCTGTGGCTTTCCCTCGAGGCTTTCCCACTAGGCTATCCCGCGAGGCTTTTCCACAGGGCTGTCCCACTTGCCTCCGTGGTGTGAGTCGATCCTCAGCTTGAATGTCGAGGCAGTGCAGGGAAAACAGGTTTCCCTGGATTGGACTGAGACATCTGGGGGACTCTGGGAATGGTGGCACGACCCTGGAGTTCCTCTCGCCTTTCCTGAGGAGCGCGCCTCCTCTTGAGATGAGATGGGAACGCCGGGAATTCTTTGCCGACCACGCAGGGAAAGGATCCCTCCTCTCGAGCTAGGAGGCGGAAACGGGGCTCCTCTGGATGTGGGCGAGACTCTCGTGCTTCATCTCGAGTGGAGACGGGAATGTCGGGAACTTCTTGAGTTGCAGCAAGGGTGTGAAGGACCCTTTGGAAGTTCAAGAGGTTAGGTGTGATTACTCTCGAGACGCCTCAGCGGAAATGGGCCTCATCTCGCTTGGAGGGGAGAACCTCCTGGATTTTCTCGAGTGACGGCAGGTGCTCTCGACTAACGACGGGGACCTCAGGGACCCGCTCTGGTGGCCTCAGGAAAGGCCAGTCCCCATGCAAGTTGCTCGGGGCCACTCGGGATTCCTCTCCCGTCGATGCCGGGGCCTAAGACCTTGTGTGGAGTCGGTGCCGGAACCTGAGGATTCCTCTCCAGTGCTGACATGGATCTTGGGGTACTTCTGGAGTCTCCCCAGGGGAGTCAGTCCTCGTCTCGAGTGGGGGCATGCACGTGCTCGTTCCTCCCGAGCTGTAGCAGCAGTGTCACGCTTCCCTTCGCGTGGATCAAAGGATTTGTGGATTTCCCTCGAGGCTTTCCACGAGGCTTTCCCACGAGGCTTTCCCACAGGGCTGTCCCACGTGCCACCGTGGTGTGAGTCGATCCTCGGCTTGAAAGTCGAGGCAGTGCAGGGAATACAGGTATCCCTGGAATGGACTGAGACATCTGGGGTCTCTGGGAATGGTGACACGACCCTGGAGTTCCTCTCGCCTTTCTTGTGGAGAGCGCATCCACTTGGCATGCGACGGGAACGCCGGGAATTCTTTCCCGACCACTCAGGGAAAGGATCACTTCTCTCGAGCTAGCAGGGGGAAACGGGGCTCCTCTGGATGTGGGCGGGACTCTAGTGCTTCCTCTCGAGTGGAGACGGGTATGTCGGGGAACTTCTTGAGTTGCAGCAAGGGTGTGAAGGACCCTTTGGACCTTCCAGAGGTTAAGTGCGAATAGCCTCGAGACGCCTCAGCGGAAATGGGCCTCATCTCGCCTGGAGGGGAGAACCTCCTGGATTTTCTCGATTTGCTGCAGGTGCTCTTGACTTACGACGGGACCTCAGGGACCCGCTCTGCTGGCCTCAGGAAAGGCCAGTCCCCATGCGAGTTGCTCCGGGCCTCTCGGGATTCCTCTCCAGTCGATGCTGGGGCCTGAGACCTTGTCTGGATACAGTTCCGGAATCTGAGGATTCCTCTCCAGTGCTGACATGGATCTTAGGGTACTTCTGGAATCTCCCAGGGGAGTCAGTCCTCGTCTCGAGTGGGGCATGCACGTGCGCTTCCTCCCGAGCTGTAGGCAGCAGTGTCACGCTTCCCTTCGCGGGGAACAAGGGATCTGTGGCATTCCTCGAGGCTTTCCCACGAGGCTTTCCCACGAGGCTTTCCTGCAGGGCTGTCCCACGTGCCACCGTTGTGTGAGTCGATCCTCGGCTTTAAGTCGAGGCAGTCCAGGGAAACAGGTTTCCCTGGAATGGACTGAGACATCTGGGGGACTCTGGGAGTGGTGGCATGACCTGGATTCCTCTGGCCTTTCCTGTGGAGAGCGCCTCCTCTTGAGATGCGACGGGAACGCCGGGAATTCTGTCCCGACCACGCAGGGAAAGGATCCCTCCTTTCGAGCTATGAGGCGGAAAAGGGGCTCCTCTGGATGTGGACGGGATTCTCGTGCTTTCTCTCGAGTGAAGACGAGTATGTCGGGGAACTTCTTGAGGTGCAGCAAGGGTGTGAAGGACCCTCTGGAAGTTCCAGAGGTTAGGTGTGATTAGCCTCGAGATGCCTCAACGGAAATGGGCATCATCTCGCCTGGACGGGAGAACCTCCTGGATTCTCTCGAGTTTCGGCAGGTGCTTTCGAGTTATGACGGGGACCTCAGGGACCCGGTCTGGTGCCTCAGGAAAGTCCAGTCCCCATGCGAGTTGCTCGGGGTGTCTCCGGATATTCTCCCATCGATGACGGGGCACAAGACCATGTGTGGTGTCGGTGCCGGAACCTGAGGATTCCTCTCCAGTGCTGACATGGATCTTGGGTACTTCTGGAGTCTCCCCAGGGGAGTCAGTCCTCGTCTCGAGTGGGGGCATGCACGTGCGCTTTCCTCCCGAGCTGTAGAAGCAGTGTCAAGCTTCCCTTCGCGTGGATCAAGGGATCTGTGGCTTTCCCTCGAGGCTTTCCCACTAGGGCCTATCCGCGAGGCTTTTCCACAGGGCTGTCCCACTTGCCTCCGTGGTGTGAGTCGATCCTCAGCTTGAATGTCGAGGCAGTGCAGGGAAAACAGGTTTCCCTGGATTGGACTGAGACATCTGGGGGACTCTGGGAATGGTGGCACGACCCTGGAGTTCCTCTCGCCTTTCCTGAGGAGCGCGCTTCCTCTTGAGATGAGATGGGAACGCCGGGAATTCTTTGCCGACCACGCAGGGAAAGGATCCCTCCTCTCGAGCTAGGAGCGGAAACGGGGCTCCTCTGGATGTGGGCGAGACTCTCGTGCTTCATCTCGAGTGGAGACGGAATGTCGGGGAACTTCTGAGTTGCAGCAAGGGTGTGAAAGACCTTTGGAAGTTCAAGAGGTTAGGTGTGATTACTCTCGAGACGCCTCAGCGGAAATGGGCCTCATCTCGCTTGGAGGGGAGAACCTCCTGGATTTTCTCGAGTGACGGCAGGTGCTCTCGACTAACGACGGGGACCTCAGGGACCCGCTCTGGTGGCCTCAGGAAAGGCCAGTCCCCATGCAAGTTGCTCGGGGGCCACTCGGGATTCCTCTCCCGTCGATGCCGGGCCTAAGACCTTGTGTGGAGTCGGTGCCGGAACCTGAGGATTCCTCTCCAGTGCTGACATGGATCTTGGGGTACTTCTGGAGTCTCCCCAGGGGAGTCAGTCCTCGTCTCGAGTGGGGGCATGCACGTGCTCGTTCCTCCCGAGCTGTAGCAGCAGTGTCACGCTTCCCTTCGCGTGGATCAAAGGATTTGTGGATTTCCCTCGAGGCTTTCCCACGAGGCTTTCCCACGAGGCTTTCCCACAGGGCTGTCCCACGTGCCACCGTGGTGTGAGTCGATCCTCGGCTTGAAAGTCGAGGCAGTGCAGGGAATACAGGTATCCCTGGAATGGACTGAGACATCTGGGGTCTCTGGGAATGGTGACACGACCCTGGAGTTCCTCTCGCCTTTTCTTGTGGAGAGCGCATCCACTTGGCATGCGACGGGAACGCCGGGAATTCTTTCCCGACCACTCAGGGAAAGGATCACTTCTCTCGAGCTAGCAGGGGGAAACGGGGCTCCTCTGGATGTGGGCGGGACTCTAGTGCTTCCTCTCGAGTGGAGACGGGTATGTCGGGGAACTTCTTGAGTTGCAGCAAGGGTGTGAAGGACCCTTTGGACCTTCCAGAGGTTAAGTGCGAATAGCCTCGAGACGCCTCAGCGGAAATGGGCCTCATCTCGCCTGGAGGGGAGAACCTCCTGGATTTTCTCGATTTGCTGCAGGTGCTCTTGACTTACGACGGGACCTCAGGGACCCGCTCTGCTGGCCTCAGGAAAGGCCAGTCCCCATGCGAGTTGCTCCGGGGCCTCTCGGGATTCCTCTCCAGTCGATGCTGGGGCCTGAGACCTTGTCTGGATACAGTTCCGGAACCTGAGGATTCCTCTCCAGTGCTGACATGGATCTTAGGGTACTTCTGGAATCTCCCCAGGGGAGTCAGTCCTCGTCTCGAGTGGGGGCATGCACGTGCGCTTTCCTCCCGAGCTGTAGCAGCAGTGTCACGCTTCCCTTCGCGGGGAACAAGGGATCTGTGGCATTCCCTCGAGGCTTTCCCACGAGGCTTTCCCACGAGGCTTTCCTGCAGGGCTGTCCCACGTGCCACCGTTGTGTGAGTCGATCCTCGGCTTTAAGTCGAGGCAGTCCAGGGAAACAGGTTTCCCTGGAATGGACTGAGACATCTGGGGGACTCTGGAGTGGTGGCATGACCTGGAGTTCCTCTGGCCTTTCCTGTGGAGAGCGGCCTCCTCTTGAGATGCGACGGGAACGCCGGGAATTCTGTCCCGACCACGCAGGGAAAGGATCCCTCCTTTCGAGCTATGAGGCCGGAAAAGGGGCTCCTCTGGATGTGGACGGGATTCTCGTGCTTTCTCTCGAGTGGAGACGAGTATGTCGGGGAACTTCTTGAGGTGCAGCAAGGGTGTGAAGGACCCTCTGGAAGTTCCAGAGGTTAGGTGTGATTTAGCCTCGAGATGCCTCAACGGAAATGGGCATCATCTCGCCTGGACGGGAGAACCTCCTGGATTCTCTCGAGTTTCGGCAGGTGCTTTCGAGTTATGACGGGGACCTCAGGGACCCGGTCTGGTGGCCTCAGGAAAGTCCAGTCCCCATGCGAGTTGCTCGGGGGTGTCTCCGGATATTCCTCCCATCGATGACGGGGGCACAAGACCATGTGTGGTGTCGGTGCCGGAACCTGAGGATTCCTCTCCAGTGCTGACATGGATCTTGGGTACTTCTGGAGTCTCCCCAGGGGAGTCAGTCCTCGTCTCGAGTGGGGGCATGCACGTGCGCTTTCCTCCCGAGCTGTAGAAGCAGTGTCAAGCTTCCCTTCGCGTGGATCAAGGGATCTGTGGCTTTCCCACGAGGCTTTCCCACTAGGCTATCCCGCGAGGCTTTTCCACAGGGCTGTCCACTTGCCTCCGTGGTGTGAGTCGATCCTCAGCTTGAATGTCGAGGCAGTGCAGGGAAAACAGGTTTCCCTGGATTGGACTGAGACATCTGGGGGACTCTGGGAATGGTGGCACGACCCTGGAGTTCCTCTCGCCTTTCCTGAGGAGCGCGCCTCCTCTTGAGATGAGATGGGAACGCCGGGAATTCTTTGCCGACCACGCAGGGAAAGGATCCTCCTCTCGAGCTAGGAGGCGGAAACGGGGCTCTCTGGATGTGGGCGAGACTCTCGTGCTTCATCTCGAGTGGAGACGGGAATGTCGGGGAACTTCTTGAGTTGCAGCAAGGGTGTGAAGACCCTTTGGAAGTTCAAGAGGTTAGGTGTGATTACTCTCGAGACGCCTCAGCGGAAATGGGCCTCATCTCGCTTGGAGGGGAGAACCTCCTGGATTTTCTCGAGTGACGGCAGGTGCTCTCGACTAACGACGGGGACCTCAGGGACCCGCTCTGGTGGCCTCAGGAAAGGCCAGTCCCCATGCAAGTTGCTCGGGGCCACTCGGGATTCCTCTCCCGTCGATGCCGGGCCTAAGACCTTGTGTGGAGTCGGTGCCGGAACCTGAGGATTCCTCTCCAGTGCTGACATGGATCTTGGGGTACTTCTGGAGTCTCCCAGGGGAGTCAGTCCTCGTCTCGAGTGGGGCATGCACGTGCTCGTTCCTCGCGAGCTGTAGCAGCAGTGTCACGCTTCCCTTCGCGTGGATCAAAGGATTTGTGGATTTCCCTCGAGGCTTTCCACGAGGCTTTCCCACGAGGCTTTCCACAGGGCTGTCCCACGTGCCACCGTGGTGTGAGTCGATCCTCGGCTTGAAAGTCGAGGCAGTGCAGGGAATACAGGTATCCTGGAATGGACTGAGACATCTGGGGTCTCTGGGAATGGTGACACGACCCTGGAGTTCCTCTCGCCTTTCTTGTGGAGAGCGCATCCACTTGGCATGCGACGGGAAGCCGGGAATTCTTTCCCGACCACTCAGGGAAAGGATCACTTCTCTCGAGCTAGCAGGGGGAAACGGGGCTCCTCTGGATGTGGGCGGGACTCTAGTGCTTCCTCTCGAGTGGAGACGGGTATGTCGGGGAACTTCTTGAGTTGCAGCAAGGGTGTGAAGGACCCTTTGGACCTTCCAGAGGTTAAGTGCGAATAGCCTCGAGACGCCTCAGCGAAATGGGCCTCATCTCGCCTGGAGGGGAGAACCTCCTGGATTTTCTCGATTTGCTGCAGGTGCTCTTGACTTACGACGGGACCTCAGGGACCCGCTCTGCTGGCCTCAGGAAAGGCCAGTCCCCATGCGAGTTGCTCCGGGGCCTCTCGGGATTCCTCTCCAGTCGATGCTGGGGCCTGAGACCTTGTCTGGATACAGTTCCGGAACCTGAGGATTCCTCTCCAGTGCTGACATGGATCTTAGGGTACTTCTGGAATCTCCCCAGGGGAGTCAGTCCTCGTCTCGAGTGGGGCATGCACGTGCGCTTTCCTCCCGAGCTGTAGCAGCAGTGTCACGCTTCCCTTCGCGGGGAACAAGGGATCTGTGGCATTCCCTCGAGGCTTTCCCACGAGGCTTTCCCACGAGGCTTTCCTGCAGGGCTGTCCCACGTGCCACCGTGGTGTGAGTCGATCCTCGGCTTTAAGTCGAGGCAGTCCAGGAAACAGGTTTCCCTGGAATGGACTGAGACATCTGGGGGGACTCTGGGAGTGGTGCATGACCTGGAGTTCCTCTGGCCTTTCCTGTGGAGAGGCGCCTCCTCTTGAGATGCGACGGGAACGCCGGGAATTCTTTCCCGACCACGCAGGAAAGGATCCCTCCTCTCGAGCTAGGAAGCGGAAAAGGGGCTCCTAAGGATGAGGGCGGACCTCTCGAGCTTCCTCTCGAGTGGAGACGGGTATGTCGGGGAACTTCTTGAGTTGCAGCAAGGGTTGTGAAGGACCCTTTGAAAGTTCCAGAGATTAGGTTGTGATAAGCCTCGAGACTCCTCAGCGGAAATGGGCCTCCATCTCGCTTGGAGGGGATAACCTCCTGGATTTTCTCGAGTTGCGCAGGTGCTCTCGGCTTACGACGGGACCTCAGGGACCCGCTCTAGTGCCCTCAGGAAAGGCCCGTCCCATGCGAGTTGCTCGTGCGCCTCTAGCGATTCCTGTCCCGTCTATGCCGGGGCCTGAGACCTTGTGTGGAGTCGGTGCCGGAACCTGAGGATTCCTCTCCAGTTCTGACATGGATCTTGGGTACTTCTGGAGTCTCCCAGGGGAGTCAGTCCTCGTCGCGAGTGTGGCGTGCCCGTGCGCTTTCCTCCCGAGCTATAGCAGCAGTGTCACGCTTCCCTTTGCGTGGATCCAGGGATCTGTGGGCTTTCTCTGTAGGCTTTCCCAAAAGGCTTTCCCACTAGGCTTTTCACAGGGCTGTCCACGTGCCACCGAGGTCTGAGTCGATCCTCGGCTTGAAAGTCGAGGCATTGCGGGAAAAGAGGTTTCCCTGGAATCGACTGAGACATCTGGGGGCTCTGGGAATGGTGGCACGACCCTGAGTTTCCTCTCGCCTTTCCTGTGGAGAGCGCCTCTTCTTGAGATGCGACGGGAACGCCGGAAATTCTTTCCCGAGCACGCAGGGAAAGGATCCCTCCTCTCGAGCTATGAGGCTGAAACGGGGCTCTTCTGGTTGTGGGCGGGACTCTCGTGCTTCCTTTCGAGTGGAAACGGGTATGTCGGGGACTTCTTGAGTTGCAGCAAGGGTGTGAAGGCCCTTTGGAAGTTCCAGAGGTTAGGTGTGATTAACCTCGAGATGCCTCAGCGCAAATGGATCTCATCTCGCCTGGAGGGGAGAACCTCCTGGATTTTCTCGA
>NW_017197740.1:0-7943 GCF_001704415.2 Capra hircus
GGAATCCGGAGAGGCCCCGAGCAACTCGCATGGGGACTGGAATTTCCTGAGGCCACCAGAGCGGGTCCCTTCCCCATCGTAAGTCGAGAGCACCTACCGCAACTCGAGAATATCCAGGAGTTCTCCCCTCCAGGCGAGATGAGGCCCATTTCCATTGAGGCATCTCGGGCTAATCACACCTAACCTCTAGAACTGCCAAAGGGTCCTTCACACCCTTGCTGCAACTCAAGAAGTTCCCCGACATACCCGTCGACACTCGAGAGGAAGTACGAGAGTCCCGCCCACATCCAGAGGAGCCCCGTTTCCGCCTCCTAGCTCGAGAGGAGGGATCCTTTCCCTGCGTGGTGGGGAAAGAATTTCCGGGTTCCCGTTGCATCTCAGAGGAGGGTGCTCTCCACAGGAAAGGCGAGAGGAAGTCCAGGGTCGTGACACCATTCCAGAGTCCCCCAGATGTCTCAGTCCATTCCAGGGAAACCTGTTTTCCCTGCACTGCCTCGACTTTCAAGCCCAGGGTCGACTTTCACCACGGTGGCACGTGGGACAGCCCTGTGGGAAAGCCTCGTGGGAAAGTCTCCTGGGAAAGCCTCGAGGGAAAGCCACAGATCCCTTGATCCAGGCGAAGGGAAGCGTGACACTGCTGCTACAGCTCGGGAGGAAAGCACACGTGCATGCCCCCACTCGAGACGAGGACTGACTCCCCTGGGGAGACTCCAGAAGTACCCCAAGATCCATGTCAGCACTGGAGAGGAATCCTCTGGTTCTGGCACCGACTCCAAACAAGGTCTTAGGCCCCGGCATCGACGGGAGAGGAATCCTGAGAGGCCACCGTGCAACTCGCATGGGGACTGGCATTTCCTCAGGCCACCAGAGCGGTTCCCTGAGGTCCCCGTCAAAGGTCGAGAGCACCTGCCGCAACTTGAGAAAATCCAGGTGGTTGTCCCTTCCAGGAGAGATGGGCCCATTTCCGCTGGGCGTCTCGAGGCTAATCACACCTAACCTCTGGAAATTCCAAAAGGTCCTTCACACCCTTGCTGCAACTCAAGAAGTTCCCCGACATACCCGTCTCCACTCGAGAGGAGGCACGAGAGTCCCGCCCACATCCAGAGGAGCCCCGTTTCCGTCTCATAGCTCGAGAGGAGGGATCCTTTCCCAGCGTGATCGCGAAAGAATTCTCGGGAGTCGCTCTCCACAGGAAAGGCGAGAGGAACTCCCTGTCATGCCACCATTCCCAGAGTCCCCCAGATGTCTCAGTCAATTCCAGGAAATCCTGTTTTCCCTGCACTGCCTCGACTTTCAAGCCGAGGATCAACTCACACCACGGTGGTACGTGGGACAGCCCTGTGGGAAAGCCTCGTGGGAAAGCCTCGAGGGAAAGCCACAGATCCCTTGATTCACGCGAAGGGAAGCGTGACACTGCTGCTACAGCTCGGGAGGAAAGCGCACGTGCATGCCCCCACTCGAGACGAGGACTGACTCCCCTCGGGAGACTCCAGTAGTACCCCAAGATCCATGTCAGCACTGGAGAGGAATCCTCAGGTTCCGGCACCGACTCCGTACAAGGTCTCAGACCCGGCATCAACGGGAGAGGAATCCCGAGAGGCCATCGAACAACTCGCATGGGGACTGGCCTTTCCTCAGGACACCGGAGAGGGTCCCTGAGGTCCCCGTCGTAATTCTAGAGCACCTGCCACTCGAGAAAATCCAGGAGGTTCTCCCCTCCAGGCGAGATGAGGCCCATTTCCGCTGAGGCGTCTCGAGGCTAATCACACCTAACCTCTGGAACTTCCAAAGGTTCCTTCACACCTTAGCTGCAACTCAAGAAGTTCCCGACACACCCGTCTCCACTCCAGAGGAAGCACGAGGTCCCGGCCACATCCAGAGGAGCTCCGTTTCCGCCTCCAAGCTAAAGATGAGGGATCCTTCCCTGCTTCCTCGGGATAGAATTCCCGACGTTTCCGACGCTTCTCAAGAGGAGGCCACTGCACAGGAAAGGCGAGAAGAACTCATGGGTCGTGCCACCATTCCAAGAGTCCCCCAGATATCTCAGTCCATTCCAGAGGATCCTGTTTTCCCTGCACTGCTTCGACTTTCACGCCGAGGATCGACTCACACCACGGTGGCACGTGGGAGGGCCCTGTGGGAAAGCCTCGTGGGAAAGCCTTGAGGGAAAGCCACAGATCCCTTGATCCACGCGAAGGGAAGCGTGACACTGCTGCTACAGCACGGGAGGAAAGCGCACGTGCATGCCCCCACTCGAGACGAGGACTGACTCCCCTTGGGAGACTCCAGAAGTACCCCAACATGCATGTCAGCCTTGGAGAGGAATCCTCAGATTCCGGCCCCGACTCCACACAAGGTCTTAGGCCCTGGCATCGACGGGAGTGGAATAGCGACAGGCCCTCTAGCAACTCGCATGGGGACTGGCCTTTCCTGAGGTCACCAGAGCGGGTCCCTGAGGTCCCCGTCGTAAGTCGAGAGCACCTGCCGCAACTCGGTAAAATCCAGGCGGTTCTCCCCTCCAGGCGAGATGAGGCCCGTTTCCCCTGAGGTGTCTCGAGGCTAATCACACGTGACCTCTGGAACTTCCAAAGAGTCTTTCACAGTCATGCTGCAACTCAAGAAGTTCCCCGACATACCCGTCTCCACTCAAGAGGAAGCACGAGTGTCCCGGCCACATCCAGAGGAGCTCCGTTTCCGGCTCGTAGCTCGAGATGAGCGATCCTTTCCCTGATTGGTCGGGAAAGAATTCCCGGCATTCCCATCGCATCTCAAGAGGAGGCGCTCTCCAAAGGAAAGGGGAGAGGAACTGCAGGGTCGTGCCACCATTCCGAGACTCACCCAGATGTCTCAGTCCATTCCACAGGAACCTGTTTTCCCTGCACTGCCTTGGCCTTCATGCCGAGGATCGACTCACACCACCGTCACACGTGGGACAGCCCTGTGGGAAAGCCTAGTGGGAAAGACTCGAGGGAAAGCCACAGATCCCTTGGTCCAGGCATGGGGAAGCGTGACACTGCTGCTACAGCATGGGAGGAAAGGGCACGCTCATGCCCCCACTCGAGACGAGGCCTGACTCCCTTGTGGAGAAGTACCACAAAATCCATGTCAGCACTGGAGAGGAATCCTCAGCTTCCGGCCCCGACTCCACACAAGGTCTTAGGCCCCGGCATCGACGGGAGAGGAATCACGAGAGGCCCCTAGCAACACGCATGATGACTGGCGTTTCCTGCGGCCGCCAGAGCGGGTCCCTGAAGTCCCCGTCGTAACTCGAGAGCACCTGCTGAAACTCGGGAATATCCAGGAGCCTCTCCATTCCAGGCGACATGAGGCCCATTTCCGCTGAGGCATCTCGAGACTAACCACACCTAACCTCTGGAACTTCCAAAGGGTCCTTCACACCCTTGCTGCAACTCAAGAAGTTCCCCGACATACCCGTTCCTCTTCACATTCAGCCATAATGGTGGTGTCATCTGCATATCTAAGTTTATTGATATTTCTACCGGCAATCTTGATTCCAGCTCATGTATCTTCCATCCCAGCATTTTTCATGATGTACTCTGCATAGAAGTTAAATAAACAGGGTGACAATATACAGCCTTTGCATACTCCTTTTCCTTTTTGGAACCAGTCTGTTGTTCCATGTCCTACTCTAACTGTTGCTTCCTGACCTTCATCCAGATTTCTCAAGAGGCAGGTTAGGTGGTCTGGTATTCCCATCTCTTTCAGAATTGTGGCTAAAACAACAGTATAAGGACCTTTCCGATGTCAGGCCAAGGAATTGTGTTTCCAGTCATTGAGCCACACCTGATCACTGAGCACAAATTCATGAATCTGTTCCTCAAGGGGGAATGATATTCTTTTTTATACAAACTTAGTTACCTGATTTATTACCTTACCTAATTGTTCCATCTGCTGTGAAATCCCACCCCCTTACTTGTGGCAAATCTGCTAACACCTGCCTCACTGTGGGAGGGGGTCTCCCATAGAAAATTTCATAAGGACAACAACTATGGGAACGTGCAGTTACCCGTAATATGAGTAAGTCTGCCGGAAGCAAGCCCATCCATGTACAGTCAGTCTCTATGATCCATTTTGAAAGTGTCTCTTCAAGAGTTTGGTTGTTTCTTTCCACCATTCCAGAACACTGGGGCCTATATGCTGTATGTAATTTCCACTGATATTTAGAGCTTCACATACCTGTTAATTAACGCGGCTGCAAAGACAGGGCCATTGTCGGATTCTATACTGGTTGGAAACCCAAGTCTGGGAATTATTTCTCAAATCAGCGAGCTACTTCGTTTTCTTTTTCAGATCAGGTAGGGAAGGCCTCTGCCCAACCGGAGAAGGTACCTACTATTCTAGTAAGTATGATAACAGGTGACTGCCTTTGCTTCCCCGAAGGACACTCGCTTTCCCTGCATCCTGAGAACTCCACGTCTCAGCCAGTTGGAAAAGCGCTTCTTGGAGGTCATTATTCAGGGGCAATTTCCCCTGGAGCCCGGGGCCATAGGGAGCGGCTCCACACTCCCAGGGAAAGGCAGAGCCACAGCCACACATCTGTCCCATCCCCTTTGCTCTGTAGGAGAGCTCTAGTGAGCCTAGGTCTGTCAGGAAAATTCTTGGCTCCTATGGGGACACATTCTATGTGTGAAACTGCATCCAGGACCTAGGGGCCACAGGGCGCCTGTTTCTCTCGGGGGGCAGAGGGGTGGGGGCCTGAAGCAGTGCGGCCCAGCAACAGCTTCCACATCCATCCAATTGCTCTTTTCTTACCTCTGATAGAACTAGCTTTGTTCCAGCCTTTGGCAATTTGGAGGCAAGCGGGCCCCACTTCCTCCCCAAGGAGGCATGGGACCTAATTTGAGTGGAAAGGCCCCTCACGGAGCTGAACCCAGGAAGGCACCCAGTCATGTCTGACACATTCCTGCATCCTGCTTCTTCATGAGCAATACCGCTATAAGCTAGGAATGTCTTTCCAAGGCTCAGAAAGGACAGGGGAGATGCATGGTGCTGCCTCTGGAATTTCGGTCCTCTGAGCAGACCTGGAGGTCTCCCCTTGAAGAAGCTAACCAGTTTCTTCCAAATACAGGCTTGCAAACACACACTGGGTGGCTGCCTCTTCTTCCCTGAAGGACGATCACTTTCCCCGCATCCTGTGAACTCTGCATCCCAGCCTGCTGGAAAAGCGCTTCTTGGAGGTCATTTTTCAGGGACAATTTTCCCTGGAGCCCGGGCCGTAGGGAGGGCCCCATGCTCGCTGGGAAAGGCAGAGTCACATCCACAGTCTGTTCTACCCCTTTTGCCCTGTGGGAGAGCTCTAGTGAGCCTAGGTCTGTCAGGAAAATTCTTGGCTCCTATGGGGACACACCCTGTGTGTTAACCTGCATATCGGACCTAGGGGCCACAGGGTGCCTGTTCCTCTCGGGGGGGACCCTGAAGTGGTGCGGACCAGCAACAGCCTGAACATCCATCCGATTGCTCTTTTCTTCCTTCTGATAGAGCTAGCTTTGCTTCTCGCTTTGGCATTTCGGAAGCCAGGGGAGCCCCACCGCTGTTGTCCTGGGGTCTATTGGAGGTACCGGGTCTATTGGACCCCAGCATGGACCCCCTCAGACACACTCCCGCAGCCTCCTTCCCCATGGGCAGGACTGTTCTGACCTAGGAATGTGTTCCCAAGGCTCAGAAAATGCAGGGAGACACACGGCCCTGACTCTGGAACTGAGGCCATTGGAGCAGGCCTGGAGGTCTGACGTCTGAGACGCCAAACACTTGCTGCAAGATACAGGTGTGAAAACACACTCTCTGGGGCTGCCTTTCCTTCCTCCAAGGAAGAGAGCTTTTCCAGTCTCCTCCGTGCTGAGTCATACAAGGCTGGAAAGGTCTGGCTTAGAGGGCATTTCTCAGCGGCAATGGCCCCTGAGGCCCTGCACCAGGGAGGGATCCTACCCTCCCGGGGAAGTCAAAGCAACCTCCAAACAGCTGTTCTATCATGTTTCCTCTGCAGGAGGGAGCTAGTGAGCCCAGGTCTGTCTGGAACGTTCTTGGATCCTGCGGGGAAATCATCCTGGGAGCCCACCTGGATACCAGTCGTAGGGGCTAAAATTCGCATTTTCCTTCCTTGGAGCCCTAACGCAGTACAGCCTAGCAACTGCTTGAAAAATCCATCCTGTTGCTGTTTTCTTCCCTCTGACAGAGCGAGCTTTGCTCCCCATTTTGGGATTTCAGAAGCAAGGTGGTGGCCTGCAACTCCTTGCCTGGGGTCCATTGGAGGTGCAAGGTGCCCTCGACCAGGTGACCCCAGCATGACACCTGGCCCCCTCAGACACACTCCCGCAGCCTGCTTCCCCATGGGCAGGACTGCTCTCACCTAGGAATGTGTTTGCAAGGCCAGGAAACTGCAGGGAGACACAAGACCCTGATTCTGGCATTGAGTCTGTTGGAACAGGCCTGCAGGTCTTCTGTCTAACAAGCCAAACACTTGCTGCAAGATACAGGCCTGAAAACACACTCTTGGGCTGCCTTTCCTTCCTCCAAGGAAGAGAGTTTTCTCAGACTCCTGTGGGCTGAGAGCCACACAGGGCTGAAAAGCACTTGCTGGGAGATTATTTTTCATTGGCCATGGCCCCTGAGGCCCTGTGCTCAGGGAGGGCTCCCTCCCTCCCAGGGAAAGTCAAAGGAAGCTCCAAACGGCTGTTCAATCATGTTTCTGAGAGAGTCATTGCCAAGGCAGGTTTCTAAGAAGTTCAAGGGTCCCCAAGGAGAGAGGGGTCTAGAATTCTCAAGGAGGAAGAAAGGACAAACTGTTTTCCCCTCTACATTCCTTAGGATTATATAACAATCATGCATCCTTCTTGAGGACGGTCTCTGGAAAAAACCTTCTGGCTAATCCTGTTATCTTAAAATGTAAATTATGGGAGTAGGTCTAGTGAGTCTTTACAACCTCCAGACATTCTTTTGTTCGTTGTCATAACTTATTGGAGAGTATATAACTCCATTACCAACACTAGCAAGGGGGTACGCTTTCTGCCCCTTGTGATGTCTCTGTCAGAAGCTTTCTCTATCTCCTTTATCCTTTAATAAAACTCTATTGCACAAAAGCTCTGAGCAATCAAGCCTCGTCTTGGGCCCTGGATTGAATTCTTCTCCTCCATAAGCCAAGAATCCCAGCATCTTTTCGTGGTTCAGCAACAATATTTCATTTCCTCTGCAGGAGAGAGCTAGTGAGCTTAGGTCTGTCTGGAACATTCTTGGATCCTGTGGGGAAAATATCCTGTGCACACATCTGGATACTGGGCCTAGAGGCCAAAATTTGCATTTCTTTCCCGGGAGCCCTAACGTGGTGTGACTTAGCAACTGCTTGAAAATCCATCCCATTGCTGTTTTCCTCCTTCTGACAGAGCTAGCTTTGTTCCCTGCTTTGGGATATCTCAACCGAAGGGCCGGTCCATAGCTACTCGCCTGGGGCCCATTGGATGTGCAAGGTGCCCTCGACTAGGTGACCCTAGCATGGCACTCAGCCCGCTCAGACACACTCCCGAGGCTTCTTTCTCATGGGAAGCACTGCTCCAACCTAGGAATGTGTCTGCAATGCTTGGAAAGTGCAGTGAGACACACAGCCCTGACTCTGCAATTGAGGCCCTCAGAGCAAGCCTGCAGCTCTGATGTCTGAGAAGCAAAACACTTGCTGCAAAGAGAGGCCTGAAAACACACTCTCTGTGGATGACTTTCCTTCCTCTAAGGAAGATAGTTTTCCCAGTCTCCTGCTTCCTGAATGTCACACAGCTGGAATGCGCTTGCTTGGAGGTCGTGATTCAGTGGCAATGACCCCTGAGGCCCTTTGCCCAGGGAGGGCTCCCACACTCACAGGCAAATCAAGCAACTTCCAAGTGAGTCAGCTCTTCACATCAAATGGCCACAGTATTGGAGTTTCAGGTTCAGTATTA
>NW_017197741.1:0-7943 GCF_001704415.2 Capra hircus
AAAGCCTCGAAGGAAAGCCACAGATCCCTTGATCCATGCGAAGGGAAGCGGGACACTGCTGCTACAGCTCCGGAGGAAAGCGTACGTGCATGGCCCCACTCGAGACGAGTACTGACACCCCTGGGGGACTCCAGAAGTACCCCAAGATCCATGTCAGAAGTGGAGAGGAATCCTCAGGTTCCGGCACCGACTCCAACCAAGGTCTTAGGACCCTGCCATCGACGGGAGAGGAATCCGAGAGGCCCCAGAGCAACTCGCATGGGGACTGGCCTTTCCTGAGGCCACCAGAGCAGGGTCCCTGAGGTCCCCATCGTAAGTCGAGAGCACCTGCCGCAACTCCAGAAAATCCAGGAGTTCTCCCTCCAGGTGAGATGAGGCCCATTTCCGCTGAGGCAACTAGGGGTAATCACACTTAAACTCTGGAACTTCCAAAGGGTCCTTCACACCCTTGCTGCAACTCAAGAAGTTCCCCGACATACCGTCTCCACTCTAGAGGAATCGGAGAGTCCGTCCATATCCAGAGTGGCCCCCGTTTCCGCCTGCTAGCTCGAGAGAGGGATCCTTTCCCCTGCGTGCTCTGGAAAGAATTCCCGCGTTCCCGTGTCCCATCTCAAGAGGAGGCGCTCTCCACAGGAAAGGGAGAGGAACTCCAGGGTCCTGCCACCATTCCCAGAGTCCCCAGATGTCTCCGTCCGTTCCAGGGAAACCTGTTTTCCCTGCACTGCGTCGACTTTCAAGCCGAGGATCGACTCACATCACGGTGGCACGTGGGACCGCCCTGTGGGAAAGTCTCGTGGGAAAGCCTCGTGGGAAAGCCTCGAGGGAAAGCCACAGATCCCTTGATCCACGCCAATGGAAGCGGCGACACTGCTGCTACAGCTCGAGAGGAAAGCGCACGTGCATGCCCCCACTCGAGTCGAGGACTGACTCCAATGGGGAGACTCCAGAAGTACCCCAAGATCCACGTAAGCACTGGAGAGGAATCCTCAGGTACCGGCACCCACTCCGCACAATATCTTAGGCCCCAGCTTCGACGGGAGAGTAATCCCGAGAGGTCCCTGGCAACTCGCATAGGGACTGGCCTTTCCTGAGGCCAACAGAGCGGGTCCCTGAGGTCCCCGTCGTAAGTCGAGAGCACCTGCTGCAACTCGAGAACATTCAGGACGTTCTCTCCCCCTCCAGGGCGAGATGCGGCCCATTTTCCGCTGAGGTGTCTCGAGGCTAATCACACCTAACCTCTGGAATTTCCAAAGGGTCCTTCACACCCTTGCTGCAACTCAAGAAGTTCCCCGACATACCCGTCTCCACTCGAGAGGAAGCACGAAGCCCCACCCACATAGACAGTAGCCCCGTTTCCGCCTCCTACCTCGAGAGGAGGGATCCTTTCCCTGCGTGCTCGGAAAGAATTCCCGGCGTTTCCGTGCATCTCAAGAGGAGGCGCTCTCCACAGGAAAGGTGAGACGAACTCCAGGGTCGTGCCACCATTCTCAGAGTTCCCCAGATGTCTCCGTCCATTCCAGGGAAACCTCTTTTCCCTGCACTGCCTCGACTTTTAAGCCGAGGATCGACTCACACCACGGTGACACGAGGGACAGCCCTTTGGGAAAGCCTCGTGGGAAAGCCTCGTGGGAAAGCCTCGTGGGAAAGCGATGGAAAGCACCTGATCCCTAAATCCACGCGAAGGGAAGCGTGACACTGCTGCTACAGCTCTGGAGGAAAGCGCACGTGCATGTCCCCACTCGAGACGAGGACTGATTCCCCTGGGGAGACTCCAGAAGTACGCCAATATCCATGTCTGCACTGGAGAGGAATCCTCAGGTTCCGGCACCGACTCCACACAAGGTCTTAGGCCCTGGCATCGATGGAGAGGAATCCCGACAGGCGCCCGAGGAACTCGCATGAGGACTGGCCTTTCCTGAGGCCACCAGAGCGGGTCCCTGAGGTCCCCGTCGTAAGTCGAGAGCACCTGCCGCAACTCGAGAACATCCAGGAGGTTCTCCCCTGCAGGCGAGATGAGGCCAATTTCTGCTGAGGCATATCGAGGCTAATCACACCTAAACTCTGGAACTTACAAAGGGTCCTTCACACGCTTGCTGCAACTCAAGAAGTTCCGCGACATACCCGTCTCCACTCTGAGAGGAAGCACAAGAGTCCCGCCCACATACAGAGGAGCCCCGTTTCCATCTCCTAGCTCGATAGGAGGGATCCTTTTCCTGCGTGCTCTGAAAGAATTCCAGGCGTTCCCCGTCGCATCTCAAGAGCAGGCGCTCTCCACAGGAAAGGCGAGAGGAACTCCAGGGTCGTGCCACCATTCCCAGAGTCCCCCCAGATGTCTCAGTCCATTCCAGGGAAACCAGTTTTCCCTGCACTGCCTCGACTTTCAAGCCGAGGATCGACTCACACCACGGTGGCACGTGGGACAGCCCTGTGGGAAAGCCTCGTGGGAAAGCCTGCCTGCGAAAACCTGGAGTTAAAGCCACAGATTTCTTCATCCACGCTGAAGGGAAGCATGACACTGCTGCTACAGCTCGGGAGGAAAGTGCACGTGAATGACCCTAAGTCGAGACGAGGACTGAATCCCCGGTGGAGGCTCCAGAAGTACCCCAAGATCCATGTCAGCACTGGGAGAGGAATCCTCCAAGTTCCGGCACCGACTCCACACAAGGTGTTAGGCCCCGGCATCGACGGGAGAGGAATCCGGAGAGGCCCCCGAGCAATTCGCATGGGGACTGGCCTTTCCTGAGGCCACCAGAGCGGGTCCCTGAGGTCCCCGTCGTAAGTCGAGAGCACCGGCCGCAACACGAGAAAATCCAGGAGGTTCTCCCCTCCAGGAGAGATGAGGCCCATTTCCGCTGAGGATCTCGAGGCGAAACACACCTAACGTCGAGAACTTCCAAAGGGTCCTTCACACCCTTGCTTCAACTCAAGAAGTTCCCCGAAATACCCGTCTCAACTCGAGAGGAAGCACGAGAGTGTCGACCACATCCAAGGAGCCCCGATTCCGCCTCGTAGCTCGAGAGGAGGGATACTTTCCCTGTGTGGTCAGGAAAGAATTCCCGTCATTCCCGTCGCATCTCAAGAGGAGGCGATATCCACAGGAAAAGCGAGAGGAACTTCACGGTCGTGCCACCATTCCCAGAGTCCCCCAGGTGTCTCAGTCCATTCCAGGGAAACCTGTTTTCCCTTCACTGCCTCGACTTTCAAGCAGAGGATCGACTCACACCACGGTGGCACTTGAAACAGCCCTGTGGGAAAGCCTCGTGGGAAAGCCTCGAGGGAAAGCCACAGATTCCTTGATCCACGCGAAGGGAAGCGGGACACTGCTGCTACAGCTCAGGAGGAAAGCGCACGTGCATGCCCCCACTCCAGACGAGGACTGACTTCCCAGGGGAGACTCCAGAAGTACCCCAAGATTCATGTCAGTACTGGAGCGGAATCCTCAGGTTCCGGCACCGACTCCACACAAGGACTTAGGCCCCGGCATCGACGGGAGAGAAATCCCGAAAGGCATCCCAAGCAACTCGAATGGGGACTGGCCTTTCCTGAGGCCTCCAGAGGGGGTCCCTGTGGTCCCCGTCGCAAGTCGAGAGCACCTGCCGCAAGTCGAGAAAATCCAGGAGGTTGTCCCCTCCAGGCGAGATGAGGCCCATTTCCGCTGAGGCGACTCAAGGCTAATCACACCTAACCTCTGGAACTTCCAAAGGGTCCTTCACAGCCTTGCTGCAACTCAAGAAGTTCCCCGACATACCCGTCTCCAGTCAAGGGGAAGCACGAGAGTCCCGCCCACATCCAGAAGAGCCCCGTTTCCGCCTCCTAGCTCGAGAGGAGGTATCATTTCATTTGGTGGTCGGCAAAGAATTCCCGGCGTTCCCGTCGCATCTCAAGAGGAGGCGCTCTCCACAGGAAAGGCGAGAGGAACTCCAGCGTCGTGCCACCATTTCCAGAGTCCCCAAGATGTCTCAGTCCATTCCAGGGAAACCTGTTTTCCCTGCACTGCCTCGACTTTCAAGCCGAGGATCGACATCGACACACACCACGGTGGCACGTGGAACAGCCCTTTGGGAAAGCCTCGAGGGAAAGGCACAGATTCCTTGAACCATGCGAAGAGAAGCGTGACACTGCTGCTACAGCTCGGGAGGAAAGCGTACGTGCAGGCGCCCACTCGGGACGAGGACACACTCCCCTGGGGAGACTCCAGAAGTACCCCAAGATCCATGTCAGCACTGGAGAGGAATCCTCAGGTTCCGGCACCGACTCCACACAAGGTCTTAGGCTCCGGTATCGAAGGGAGAGGAATCCCGAGAGGCCCCCGAGCAACTCGCATGTTTACTGGCCTTTCCTGAGGCCACCAGAGCGGGTCCCTGTGTTCCCCGTCCTAAGTCCAGAGCACCTGCCGCAACTTGAGAAAATCCAGGAGGTTCTCCGTTCCAGGCGAGATGAGGCCCATTTCCGCTGAGCTGTTTCAAGGCTAATCACACCTAACCTCTGGAACTTACAAAGGGTCCTTCACACCCTTCCTGCAACTCAAGAAGTTCCCGGACATACCCGTCTCCACTCGAGAGGAAGCACGAGCGTCCCGCCCACATCCAGAGGAGCCCCGTTACCGCCTCCTAGCTCGAGAGGAGGGATCCTTTCCCTGCAGGGTCGGGAAAGAATTCCTGGCGTTCCCGTGGCATCTCAAGAGGCAGCGCTCTCCACATGAAAGGCGAGAGGGAATCAAGGGTCGTGGCACCATTCCCAGAGTCCCCCAGATGTCTCAGTCCATTCCAGGGAAACCAGTTTTCCCTGCACTGCCTGGACGTTCAAGCCGAGGATCGACTCACACCACGGTGGCACGTGGGACAGCCATGTGGGAAAGCCTTGTGGGAAAGCCTTGTGGGAAAGCCTCTTGGGAAAGCCTCGAGGGAAAGCCTCTTGGGAAAGCCTCGAGGGAAAGCCACAGATCCGTTGATCCACGCGAAGGGAAGGGTGACACTGCTGCTAAAGCTCGGGAGGAAAGCGCACGTGCATGCCCCCACTCGAGTAGACGACTGACTGCACTGGGATACGCCAGAAGTACCCCAAGATCCATGTCAGCACTGGAGAGGAATCCTCAGGTTCCAGCACCGACTCCACACGAGATCTTAGGCCCCGACATCGACGGGAGAGGAATCCCGACAGGACCCCAAGCAACATGCATGGGGACTGGCCTTTCCTGAGGCCAACACAGCGGGTCCCTGAGGTCACCGTCGTAAGTTGAGAGCACCTCCCGCAACTCGAGAATATCCAGGACGTTCTCCCCTCCAGGCGAGATTAGGCCCATTTCCACTGATGCGTCTCGAGTCTAATCACATCTAACATCTGGAACTTCCACAGGGTCCTTCACACCCTTGCTGCCACTCAAGAAGTTCCCCGACATACCCGTCTCCACTCGAGAGGAAGCACGAGAGTCCCTCCCACATCCAGAGGAGCCCCGTTTCACCGCCTAGCCCGAGAGGTGGGATTCTTTCCCTGCGTGGTCGGGAAAGAATTCCCGGCGTTCCCGTCGCATCTCAAGAGGAGGCGCTCTCCACAGGAAAGGCGAGAGGAACTCCAGGGTCGTGTCACCAATCCCAGAGTCCCCCAGATGTCTCAGTCCATTCCAGGGAAACCTGTTTTCCCTGCACTGCCTCGACTTTCAAGCCGAGGATCGACTCACACCACTGTGGCACGTGGGACAGCCCTGTGGGAAAGCCTCGTGGGAAAGCCTCGTTGGAAAGCCTCGAGAGAAAGCCCCTGATCCCTTGATCCACGCGAAGGGAAGCACGACACTGCTGCTACAGCTCGGAAGGAAAGCGCACGTGCATGCCGCTACTCGAGACGAGGACTGACTCCCCTTGGGAGACTCCAGAAGTACACCAAGATCCATGTCAGCACTGAAGAGGAATCCTCAGGTCCGGCACTGACTCCACACAAGGTCTTAGGCCCCAGCATCAACGGGAGAGGAATCCCGAGAGGCCCCCGAGCAACTCGCATGGGGACTGGACTTTCCTGTGGCCACCAGAGCGGGTCCTTGAAGTCCCCGTCGTAAGTCGAGAGCACCTGCCGCAACTCGAGAAAATCCAGGAGGTTCTCCCCTCCAGGTGAGATGAGGCCCATTTCCGATGAGGCGTTTCCGAGGCTAATCACACCTAACCTCTGGAACTTCCACAGGGTCCTTCACACCCTTGCTGCAACTCAAGAAGTTCCCTTACATACCGGTCTCCACTCGAGAGGAAGCACGATAGTCCCGCCCACATCCAGAGGAACCCCGTTTCTGCCTCCTAGCTTGAGAGGAGGGATCCTTTCCCTGCCTGGTCGGGAAAGAATTCCCGGCGTTCCCGTTCGCATCTCAAAGTGGAGGCGCTCTCCACAGGAAAGGCGAGAGGAACTCCTGGGTCGTGCCACCATTCCCAGAGTCCCCAGATGTTTCAGTCCATTCCAGGGAAACCTGTTTTCCCTGCACTGCCTCGACTTTCAAGCTGAGGATCGACTCACACCACTGTGGGCACGTGGGACAGCCCTGTGGGAAAGCCTCGTGGGAAAGCCTCGTTGGAAAGCCTCGAGAGAAAGCCCCTGACCCCTTGATCCACGCAAAGGGAAGCGTGACACTGCTGCTTCAGCTCGGGAGGAAAGCGCACGTGCATTCCCCACTCGAGACGACGACTGACTCCCCTGGGAGACTCCAGAAGTACCCCAAGATCCATGTCAGCACTGGAGAGGAATGCTCAGGTTCCGGCACCTACTCCACACAAGATCTTAGCCCGGCATAGACGGGAGTGGAATCCTGAGAGGCCCCGAGCAATTCGCAAGGGGACTGGCCTTTCCTGAGGCCACCAGAGCGGGTCCCTGAGGTCCCCGTCGTAAGTCGAGAGCACCTGCCGCAACTCGAGAAAATCCAGGAGGTTCTCCCCTCCAGGCGAGATGAGGCCCATTTCCGCTTAGGCGTCTCCAGGCTAATCACATCTAACATCTGGAACTTCCAAAGGGTCCTTCACACCCTTGCTGCAACTCAAGAAGTTCCCCGACATACCCGTCTCCACTCGAGAGGAAGCACGAGAGTCCCGCCCACATCCAGAGGAGCCCCGTTTCAGCCTCCTAGCCGAGAGGAGGGATCCTTTCCCTGCGTGCTCGGGAAAGAATTCCCGGCGTTCCCGTCGCATCTCAAGAGGAGGCGCTCTCACAGGAAAGGCGAGAGGAACTCCTGGGTCGTGCCACCATTCCCAGATCCCCAGATGTCTGTCCATTCCAGGGAAACCTGTTTTCCCTGCACTGCCTCGACTTTCAAGCCGAGGATCGACTCACACCACGGTGGCACGTGGGACAGCCCTGTGGGAAAGCCTCGTGGGAAAGCCTCGTTGGGAAAGCCTCGAGGAAACCCTGATCCCTTGATCCACGCAAAGGGAAGCGTGACACTGCTGCTTCAGCTCGGGAGGAAGCGCACGTGCATGCCCCCACTCGAGACGAGGACTGACTTCCGTGGGGAGACTCCAGAAGTACCCCAAGATCCATGTCAGCACTGGAGAGGAATGCTCAGGTTCTGGCACCTACTCCACACAAGATCTTAGGCCCCGGCATCGACGGGAGAGGAATCCGAAGAGCCCGAGAGCAACTCGCATGGGGACTGGCCTTTCTTGAGGCCACCAGAGCGGTCCCTGAGGTCCCCGTCGTAAGTCGAGAGCACCTGCCGCAACTCGAGAAAATCCAGGAGGTTCTCCCCTCCAGGCGAGATGAGGCCCATTTCCGCTGAGGCGTCTCGAGGCTAATCACACCTAACCTCTGGAACTTCCAAAGGGTCCTTCACACCCTTGCTGCAACTCAAGAAGTTCCCCGACATACCGTCTCCATCGAGAGGAAGCACGAGTGTCCCACCCACATCCAGAGGAGCCTGTTTCCGTTTGCGCAAGGGAAAGGATCCTCCTCTCGAGTTAAGGAGGCGGAAAAGG
>NW_017197742.1:0-7942 GCF_001704415.2 Capra hircus
TTGAGAGACTTGCATTTCACATCTGCCTAAAATTCTGCCTTCTTGGAACTCTCAGTTTTGCTGTTAAGCTCTATGATCTTTTTTTCCTTAACAGTAAAACAGGAAACATTAGTTTGCCATGAATTAATCTGTTGATGGGACGTTGTTTGTACTCACATAACTGGCACTACTTTGACTTCCAACATGCAATCAAGCATAATGTGTTGTTGTTTTTCTTTCCCCCTTGAAATTTCTGTTAATGAGGAATTGTCATCAGCATGAAGAAATGCAGAACTTTCCACATAACATATAATAGCATAATTGGGCTCAAAAAGTCAGCACTTGAATATATCTAGCTTGTTTTTGAACGTTCCTGACATTTTCCCAGAGTACTGATGCCTGATTTCAGATCTCGAAGTGTAACGCCATTCAGTGGCTATCAAAGATCAGAGACTGCCATGGGCATAGTTTGATTCATGTAGAATAAGTGGCAAGATCATATGAAATTACCAGTTAGTACTTTACTACCTAAAAGAGTGAAAAGAAACAGCAACAATGACCAAAAAATAAAATAAGAAACAAACACAGGACTGTGCAGTTATTTAATCATAAGAGGTATGCATGAGTTGATGTTTGTATCATAGAATAAGCAAGGAGATAGCATACAATCATCTATATCTGCTTACCTGTCTCTGCTAATGACTTGGACACTGCAAACACAGAAACCACCCCCCTATTAAAAAAAAAAAAAAGGAAATAAAAATAATTTTGTAAAATTCTTAGAGACAAGAATACGAGAATACCGTATATGTCTCCTGAGAAACGTGTGCACTAGTAAAGGTGCAGCAGTTAGAATTGGACACAGGGAAATGAACTGGTTCAAAATCAGGAAAGGAACAAGTCAAAGCTATATATTGTTGTCCTGATTATTAAACTTCTGTGCAAAGAACACTATGAAAAAATAGAAAACCTCGATGAAGCTCGTTAGAACAAAATTTATGTGGAAGATATGATTAACCTTATTTATCCCAATGACGACACTGAAATGACAAAAGAGAAATTGCAAGTAAGGTGCCCTTGATCAAAGCATTATCTGTTTCAAGTGTAGATATCTGAAATGGAGAGTGTCCTGTGTAAAAAATGAAATTCTCAGCTTCACATATGAAACTCTAGATGCATATTTCAGGGATGTGAAACATAAAATTGTATATTATTCACATATGCAAATCTGAAGAAACTTTTTCCAATTTAAAATATAGAATTCTGTCTACATCATACATTAATTTATGGACACAAAATAATCTGCAGAGAATGTGAAATTTTTTACGTTAGAGTTATGAAAATCTGGATGCAGATTTTTTGACAGGAAATATAAAATTTTCCATGTCACATATCCAAACACGGTTATATGAAACATGGGATTTTTTCACATTTGTAATTTGAAAATATTTGTGGTCTTTCCTTCATGAAATACTCAATACTATTTAACATTTGAAAAACCTGTGTTAATTTTCCTACAAGAAATATAGAATTTTCCCACAGATTTCATGCATGAGCTCTGATATTCTCTATATTTCCATTAAGAAAGTTTGAATTAAAGTCTTCATATGTGAGATTTGAAATCCTGACTCCTTCACATTTGACAATCTGGGGAGAAATATTCTCATATGGAATATGAATTCATATGAAATATGAATTCTCAATATGTGAAATAGTTTGCAGATTCATACACATGAAAGAGAATTTCCCATGATTCAGAAATTATGATCTTGGCTAAATGGCAAACATCAAACAGCTATATTTCATGTATTTCCAAATAACATATAGAATTGTCTGTATTTCTTTCATGAATATCTGGGTGAAGATTTCCTTACATGAAATAGGGAATTAATATATTTTACACATGTAAAATCAAAACCCTTATTATTATACAGTAAAAGTGATAAATAGATTCAGGGGATTCTATCTGATAGATGAGTGTCTGAAGACCTATGGATGGAGGTTTGTGATGTACAGGAAGCAGTGATCAAGACCATCTGCATGAAAAGAAGTGCAAAATGATAAAGTTACCAGGGCTCACAGAGAGCTAAGAACAGGAGTGAACCTAAACGAAAGGGGAAGGGGAAAACTACACATCTGGAGGCAGAGGCCCAAGAATAGCAAGGTGAGATAAAATCTGCCTCAGGTATCAATGCCAATAAATAAAGGAAATAAATAGAATTGGAAAGTCTACTGATCTCTTCAAGAAAGTCAGAGATACCAAGGGAAAATTTCATGCAAAATGGGCACAATAAAGTACAGAAATGGTACGGATATAACAGAAGCAGAAGCTATTAAGAAGAGGTGGCAAGAATACACAGATGAACTATGCAAAAAAGATCTTCAAGACCCAGTTAAGCACAATGATGTATCATTCACCTAGGGCAGGACGTCCTGGAATGTGAAGTCTAGTGGGACTTAGGAAGCTTACCTACAAACTAAGCTTGTGGAGGTGATGGGATTCAGTTGAGCTCTTTCAAATTCTAAAAGATGATGCTATGAATGTGCTGCCCTCCTTATGTCAGCAAATTTGAGAGACTCAGCTGTGGCCAGAGGACTGGAAGTGGTCAGTTTTCATTCCAACCACAAAGAAAGTCAATCCAAAGAATATGAAAACTCTTGCTTAATTGCACACATCTCACACAATTACAAAGAACTGCTCAAAATTCCCGAAGCCAGGCTTCAACAGAACATGGACCATGAGATTCCAGGTGTTCAAGCTGGATTTATAAAGGGCAGAGGAATCCGAGATTAATTTGTTAACACCCATTGGGTCCTCCAAAAAGCAAGAGAACTCCAAGAAGGCCTCTACTCCTATTTGACTATGCCAAAGACTTTGATTGGCACAACAAAATGACACAAGAGAACAATAACATCAAAACATGAAATATTCTTCAAAACACGGAAATACATGCCTCCCGAGAAATCTTACATCCATGTAAATATAATACATATTTATCAACTTGGAAAAATTTTAACTAAAGAGGAAAGATGAATTATGATAGTAGTGCAGGTTATAGAATGTTGATGAGTAATGTGTAGAGCATTTGATTGGTTATTACATTTCTTTATTGATAATTCAGTAAGCACTCTAAGTGTGTCATTGGCAGGCTCTATGTTTCAGCTGATGTGAAAGAAACATAAAGAGAGTAGTCTGAAAACACGTTGAAGAGCTGATATCTCTGCTGTCCTTCGTAGGAGGGTAAACAGGATTTCCTTCCAATCCCAAGAAAGAGCTGAGGCAAAGTTGTGAGAAGGGCTTAGCAAGACTGAAAATATTTGCGTGATTGTAGCTTCAGAAGCACGGTATAAGAGAAAGATATTTAAATTATTGAGGAAAACAGATATCATGTCTTCCAAGAACTTTTAACCATTCTGACGTGCTGCAGTCATCACCAAGAATTTATTCTGTCTCCGTGGCAACAGATAAGCACAATATCAACATGCATTTGTAATTAATAGGTGGAATCTTGGTGTTAGGAAATAAAGACATGCTTTAAGGACAGCAGAGCAAAAATGACTCTATAGAATACCACTTGTAAAGTACATATCTTGTGCTGACCATGGGCCGGCCACTGATTATGTCATGTTATCTTTGGTATCACGCTGATGGTATAATTGTGATCACGATTTTGGACGTGCTAAAATATCTATATTCTCAAGCATGAAATGGATTTATATAATGAAAACAATCAGCTGTCTACCCTTTTAAGACTCTACCAGTAGCTAATAGAATATAATATGTGAATGCACTGAAGTTCATACTCTGCATTTTCGTTTTTCTAATTTTATTTGCATCTCTTCCTTCACTCATACCATCCTAATTTAGACACCACTTCATTTCAGCAGGGTGATTTCAGAAATCACTTTACGTCCATTACACCTTTTCCCTTTGTTCTCATATTCTTGCTTACAAATATATTAGGTGTAATTTACCTAGGATGCATGACAAATGTTTTCTTGAACTACAAAGTTTATAAACCCGTGCAGTAAAATAGCCAATCATTGAACTAAAGCTTCATTTTACTCTTCTTTGTTTGAAAATAGCAAATGAAACTATGAAGATGAACATGTAAATTTATTGTTCACATAAAAGAATTGTAGGTATTTGGTGACATCTCCGAATGTAAATTTCAGTCTTATTTAGGCTCCATAATCTGACACTTATTTGATTGGTCAGATTTAATTAGCATGGTTTTCATATAATGATGATTGTTGATGGGTTTATTTGAAAAAGAAGAGGCAGATGTATAAGTGATTTTTGACACTGAGAACCATAAAATTGCCTCTCTCTTGCAAGTCAGGAAAAGAATTGTCATGGGGTGAAATATCGCTATGCCTGACTAAAAATTTAGTTTCCACCATTCAATATCACAGTTATCCAAGTCTATGCTCTAACCAGTAACACTGAAGACTGAAGTTAAATGGTTTTATGAAAACCTACAGAACCTTTTAGAACTAATACCCCCAAAAGATGTCCTTTCCATTATAGGCGACTGGAATGCAAAAGTAGGAAGTTGAGAAACACCTGGAGTAACAGGCAAATTTGGCCTTGGAATGTGGAATGAAGCAGTAATAGAGTTTTGCCAAGAAAATGCACTGGTCCTAGCAAACACTCTCTTCCAAAAACACAAGAGAAGGCTCTACACATGGACATTACCAGATGGTCAACACACAAATCAATCTGATAATAATATAAATAATAGAAATAATTTATTATTATTATATATAATTATCATATATTATTATATAATTTTATATATTATATTATATTTTATTATTATTAATATATAATAATATAAATAATATAATCAATTATTTGCAGCGAAAGATGGAGAAGCTCTATACAGTCAACAAAAACAAGACAAGGAGCTGACTGTGGCTCAGATCATGAACTCCATATTACCAACTTCAGATTCAAATTGAAGAATGTAGGGAAAACTGCTAGACCATTCAGGTATGACCTCAGTCAAATTCCTTATGATTATACAGTGTAAATGAGAAATAGAATTAAGGCCTAGATCTGATAGACAGAGTGCCTGACAAACTATGGAATGATGTTTGTGACATTGTACAGGAGAGAGGGATCAAGACCATCCTCATGTAAAAGAAATGCAAAAAAGCAAAAAGGCTGCCTGGGGAGGCTTTACAAATAGCTGTGAAAAGAAAAGAAAGTGAAAAGCAAAGGGAAAAGGAAAGATATAAGCATCTGAATGCAGAGTTACAGAGAATAGCAAGAAGAGATAAGAAAGCCTTCCTCAGCGATCAATGCAAAGAAATAGAGGAAAACAATAGAATGGGAAAGACTAGAGTTCTCTGTAAGAATATTAGAGATACGAAGGAACATTTCATGCAAAGATGGGCTCGATAAAGGACAGAGATAATGTGGACATAACAGAAGCAGAAGATATTAAGAAGAGGTGGCAAGATTACACAGAAGAACTGTACAGAAAAGATCTTGATGACACAAATATCATGATGGTGTGGTCACCAATCAAGGGCCAGACATCCTGGAATGTGAAGTCAAGTGGGCCTTGGAAAACATCGCTATGAACAAAGCTAGTGGAGATGAAGGCATTCCAGTTGAGCTATTTCAACTCCTGGAAGATGATGCTGTGAAAGTGCTGCACTCGTTATGACAGCAAATTTGGAAAACTCAGCAGTGGCCACAGGACTGGAAAAGTTCCATTTTCATTCCAATCCCAAAGAAAGGCAATGCCAAAGAATGGTCAAACTACCGCACAATTTCACTCATCTCATACACTAGTAAAGTAATGCTCAAAATTCTTCAAGCCGGGCTTCAGCAATATGTGAACCATGAATGTCCTGATGTACAAACTGGTTTTAGAAAAGGCAGAGGAACCAGAGATCAATATGCCAACATCCTCTGGATCATGGAAAAATCAAGAGAGTTCCAGAAAAACATGTATTTCTCCTTTATTGACTATGCCAAAGCCTTTCACTGTGTGGATCACAATAAACTGTGGAAAATTCTTCAAGAGATGGGAATACCAGACCACCTGACCTGACTCTTGAGAAATCTGTGTGCAGGTCAGGAAGAAATAGTTAGAACTGGACATGAAACAACAGACTGGTTCCAAATAGGAAAAGGAGTACGTCAAGGCAGGGTATTGTCACCCTGCTTATTTAACTTATATGCAGAGTACATCATGAGAAACACTGGATTGGAAGAAACACAAGCCAGAATCAAGATTTCCGGGAGGAATATCAAGAACCTCAGATATGCAGATGACACCACCCTTATGGCAGATAGAGATGGGGAACTCAAAAGTCTCTTGATGAAACTGAAAGTGGAGAGTGAACAATTTGGCCTAAACCTCAACATTCAGAAAACGAAGATCATGGCATCCAGTCTCATTACTTCATGGGAAATAGATAGGGAAACAGTGGAAACAGTGTCAGACTTTATTTTTGGGGCTCCAAAATCACTGCAGATGGTGATCACAGCCATGAAATTGAAAGACACTTACTCCTTGGAAGAAAAGTTATGAAAGTTATATACTAGAAAAGTTATATACTATCCAAACTAGATAGTATATTCAAGAGCAGAGACATTACTTTGCCAAGTAAGGTCCATCTAGTCAAGGCTATGGTTTTAGTCATGTATGGATGTGAGAATTGAACTATGAAGAATGCTGAGTGCCGAAGAATTGATGCTTTTGAACTGTGGTGTTGGAGAAGACTCCTTAGAGCCCCTTGGACTGCAAGGAGATCCAACCAGTCCATTCTGAAGGAGATCAGCCCTGGGATTTCTTTGGAAGGAATGACACTAAGGCTGAAACTCTAGTACTTTGGCCATCTTCTGCGAATAATTGACTCATTGGAAAAGACTCTAATTCTGGGAGGGATTAAGGGGAAGAGGAGAAGGGGACGACAGAGGATGAGATAACTCGATGACGTCACTGACTCAACGGATGTGAGTCTGAGTGAACTCCGGGAGTTGGTGATGGACAGGGGAGCCTGGCATGCTGCGATTCATGGGGTCCTAAAGAGGCGGACACGAGTGAGCGTTGAACTGAACCATCAGTCCAGAATAACTGCTTTTTAATGGGGATAAATTGCTAGAGAAGTAACTGTAGTTGTAGTAGCAAAGTCCTCAAGTAGCCATGTACTTGAGTGTACCTGCTATGTGAGTGCCAATTACAAATGCTCAACTTTTGTAAAACATTGGGTTGATCTACCACAATCTGGTCTGTTTGTCTAACTGATATTGCTGATGGGTAGGTAAGTCACATGGAGATACAGCGCTTATATTAGTGACTATCTGGCTGGTATGAGGCTTTTGCATGAAAGGCACGCTTAAACTTGTGGAGGCTGAAAATGTGCTCTTCCCACTCGTTTCTGGAAGAAATTCAGAATTATGGTCATATTTTTTGACATTTGCTTTAACATGCTCCTTTTTTATCTTGAACTAATGAAGATATTGGAGACACATTGTAAATCCTAACTCTTCTTTGCATTCTTATTAAAAGTTGGAGATGGCCTCTTTTAAAAGTTGGATTATAGTAGGTATGTAACTAAAATCAAAGTATTAAATTATTTAGTTTCTTTATAAACCAAGGTAAAACTGACAAAGCTAAGTTATATAAAAAAAAATATATTCCTTTAAGGAAACACCACCTCCATCATACCTCCATTAGTAATTTTAATGGGTAATAACATGTTAGAAAGGACATGTTCCTCAACTAAAAATATATTGTATATATACCTGTACATACCACTTTACATAGCTTTGGGATTTTTATCTTGTTTCAAGTTGCTAGGAAAGTTTGTTAAACATCTAGTATCTAACCTCCAGCTATTCTCAATTTCAAAAAATAAAACTTTTTAAGCAATTTGTTATTTCAAGTTTAAATTCCATTTTAGCTACATATGTGAACATTCTTCTATGTCACATTATTTG
>NW_017197743.1:0-7940 GCF_001704415.2 Capra hircus
AATAAGGCTTATTTACTTTACCAAAGTAAAAAAACAGATGATGAAAACAATTATAAATCAATGAAAGGTAAAGAAACTCATAGTCTGTTATCAAAAATTGCATTCTAAGAAAACTTTGTGCTCTTAACCTAGAGAGGAGACTAAATTCCATCTGGTACCAGCTTACCAGAAGACAAACAAACAAACAAACAAATTATCAGTAAGCTTAAAAAAAGTATATTCCATATATCTTGAAGTAGCAGTATTTCTGCAAAGGCATCAGTGTGAAACCATAGAGGACATGGTTAAAACCTGATTAAATAGAAATTGACAATGTAATCTGGTCACTGCTGCGACTTGAAATGCTTTAATATGATAACTGGAATTATAACTGACAGCATTTGACCAGGACATATCAGATTTTCACGGATGTCACATAATTTCTAGGATATCTATATTAGGAACTGAAGGAATCTTTGAACCTAGGAAAGAAAACAACAGTCTCAAAGGCCCTTGCTGAATCATCTATCAGCAAGGAATGTCTTTGCAAGGATCGCAAAGTGAAGGGAAAATACACCGACCTGCCTCTGCAACTTCGGTCCTCTGAGCAGATCTGGAGGTCTCCCTTTGTATAAGCTAACCTGTTCCTTCCAAATAGAGGTTTGCAACACAAAACAAGTGGCCGCCTATTCTTTCCCGAAGGAGGCTCTCTTTCCCCACATCCTGCGAACATCCCTTTCCCAGCCTCCTGGAAAAGCGCTTCTTGCAGTTCCTTTCAGAAAATCCTATGGACGGAGAAGCCTGGTAGGCTGCAGTCCGTGGGGTCGCTGAGGGTCGGACACGACTGAGCGACTGCCACTTTCATTTTCACTTTCATGCATTGGAGAAGTCAATGGCAACCCACTTACTGTTCTTGCCTGGAGAATCCCAGGGACGGGGGAGCCTAGTGGGCTACCGTCTATGGCGTCGCACAGAGTCGAACACGACTGAAGCAACTTAACAGCAGCAGCAGCAGCAGTTCCTTTCTTAGGGGCAGTTATCCCTGAGATTGGGACCTGGAAAGGCAGAGCCACCTCCACACACACGTCTTTTTTGTCCCCTTTCCTCTGGAGGAGAGCTCTAGTGAGCCTAGGTCTGTCAGGAAAATTCTTGGCTTTGCCGGGATCCCACCCGGTGTGTGAACCTGCATACCCGACCTAGGGGCCACAGGGCACCTGTTTTGCTCGAGTGGGTCCTGGAGGGGTGCAGCATAGCAAGAGCTTAAAAATCCATCCAATTTGTCTTTTTTTTTTTACCTCAGAGAGAACGAGTTTGCTCCACCTCCACCCTTTGGCAGTGTGGAGGGAAGAGGGCACCACCCTCTCCCAAAGGGGACATAGGGCCTACCAGGAGAGAAAGGCCCCTTGAGGAGCTGAGCCCAGGTAGGCAGCCAGTGATGTCAAGGCACACTCCCGCTGCTTGCTTCTTCATGGGCACTCCCACGATCTGCTAGGAATGTCTTTGCAAGGATCTCAAAGGGAAGGGAAGATACATGGCCCTGTCTCTGGAACTTCAGTCCTCTGAGCAGATCTGGAGGTCTTGAGTTGTATAAGCAAACCTGTTCCTTCCAATAGAGGCTTGCAAACACACCCCCGGTGGTTGCCTCTTCTTCCCCGAAGAAGTTTTTCTTTCCCCAAATGCTGCGAACTCCCTGTCCCAACCTCCAAGAATAGCGCTTCTTGCCATTCCTTTCTTAGAGGCAGTTATCCCTGAGCCTGGGGCCATAGGGAGTAGCCCCACACTCACAGGGAAAGGCAAAGACTCCTCCATACATCTCCTCTATCCCCTTTGCTCCGGAGGAGAGCTCTAGTGAGCCTAGGTCTTTCAGGAAAATTCTTGGCTTGGACAGGATCTCACCCTGTTTGTGAACCTGCATACCCAACCAGGGGCTACAGAGCACCTGTTTCAGTAAAGTGGGCCCTGAAAGGGTGCAGCCTAGCAAGAGCTTGAAAATCCATTCAATTGCTGTTTTTGTACCTCTGACAGAGCGAGCTTGGCTCCACCCTTTGGCAGTGAGGAGAAAAGAGGCATGACACCCTCCCCAAGGGGACATGGGGCCTACTTCGAGAGGAAGCTGCAACTCGGGAAAATCCAGGAGGTTCTCCCCTCCAGGCGAGATGAGGCCCATTTCCGCTGAGGCGTCTCGAGGCTAATCACAACTAACCTCTGGAACTTCGAAAGGGTCCTTCACACCCTTGCTGCAAGTCAAGAAGTTCTCCGACATACCCATCTCCACTCGAGAGGAAGGACGAGGGTCCCACCCACATCCAGCGGAGCCCCGTTTCCGCCTCGTAGCTCGAGAAGAGGGATCCTTTCCCTTCGTCGTCGGGAAAGAATTCCCGGGCTTCCCGTCGCATCTCAAGAGGAGGCACTCTCCACAGGAAAGGCGAGAGGAACTCTAGGGCCTTGCCAGCATTCCAAGAGTCCCCCAGATGTCTCCGTCCATTCCAGAAGAACCTGCTTTCCCTTCACTGCCTCGACGTTCACCCCGAGGATAGACTCACACCACCGTGACATGTGGGACAGCCCTGTTCGAAAGCCTCGTGGGAAATCCTCGATGCAAAGCGACTGATCCCTTGAACAACATGTCGGCAAGCGTGACACTGCTGCTACAGCTTGTGAGGAAATCGCAGGTGTATGCCCCCACACGAGATGAGGACTGACTCCCCTGGTGAGACTCCAGAAGTATGGAAAGATTCATGTCAGCACTGGAGAGGCATCCTCAGGGTCTGGCCCCGACTCCACACATGGTCTTAGGCACCGGCATCGATGGAGAGGAATCCCTATAGGCCCCATGGTAACTCGCATGGGGACTGGCCTTTCCTGAGGCCACCAGAGCGAGTCCCTGAGGTCCCCGTCGTAACTCGAGAGCACCTACCACAACTCGGTAAAATACAGGAGGTTCTCCCCTCCAGGCGAGATGAGGCCCATTTCCGCTGAGGCGTCTCGAGGCTAATCACACCTAACCTGTGGAACTTCCAAAGGGTCCTTCACACCCTTGCTGCAACTCAAGAAGTTCCCCAACAAACCCGTCTTCACTCGAGAGGAAGCACGGGGGTCCCGCCACAATCCAGAGGAGCCCCATTTCCGCCTTGTAGGTCAAAATGAGGGATCCTTTCCCTACTTCATCGGGAAAGGATTCCCGCCGTTCCCGCCGCATCTTAAGAGGAGGCGCTCTCAACAGGAAAGGCGAGAGGAACTCCAGGGTCGTGCCACCATTCCAAGAGTCCCCCAGATGTCTCAGTCCATTACAGGGAAACCTGTTTTCCCTGCACTGCCTCGACATTCACGCGGAGGATTGACTCACACTACGGTGGCACGTGGGACACCCCTGTTGGAAAGCCTCGTGGGAAAGCCTCGAGGGAAAGCCACAGATCCTTTGATCCATGCGAATGGAAGCGTTACACTGCTGCTACCTCTCGGAAGGAAAGCGCACGTGCATGACCCCACTCGAGCCGAGGACTGACTCCCCAGGGCAGACTCCAGAAGTACCCCTAGATGCAAGTCAGCGCTGGAGAGGAATCCTCAGGTTCTGAACACAGCTCCACAAAAGGTCTTAGGCCCTGGCATCGACGGGAGAGGAATCCTGAGAGGACCCCTAGCAACTCGCATGGCGACTGGCCTTTCTTGAGGCAACCAGAGCGGGTCCCTGAGGTCCCTGTCGTAACTCAATAGCACCTGCCACAACTCGAGAAAATCCAGGAGGTTCTCCCATTCAGGCGAGATGAGGCCCATTTCCGCTGAGGCGTCTTGAGGCTAAACACACCTAACCTCTGGAACTTCCAAAGGGTCCTTCCCACACTTGCTGCAACTCAAGAAGTTCCCCGACATACCCGTCTCCACTCGAGAGGAAGCACGAGAGTCCCGCCCACATCCAGAGGAGCCTGGCTTCCACCTCGTAGCTCTAGATGACGGATTCTTTTCCAGCTTCGTCTGGAAAGAATTCCCGGCTTTCCCGTCGCAACTCAAGAGGAGGCGCTCTCAACAGGAAAAGCGAGAGAAACCCCAGTGTCGTGCCACAATTCCAAGGGACCCCGAGATGTCAGTCCATTCCAGAGGAACTTGCTTTCCCTGCACTGACTCTACTTTCACGCCGAGGATCCACTCACTACACCATGGAACGTGGGTCAGCCCTGTGGGAAAGCCTCGTCGGAAAGCCTCGAGGGAAAGCCACAGATCCCTTGATCCACGCGACGGGAAGTGTGACACTGCTGCTACAGTTCCTGAGGAGAGCTCACGTGCATGCCCCCACATGAGATGAGCACAGACTCCCCAGGGGAAACTCCAGAAGTAAGCCAAGATCCATGTCAGCACTGAAGAGGAATCCTCAGGTTCCAGCCTCGACTCCACAAAAGGTCTTAGGCCCCGACATCGACCGGAGAGGAATCCCAAAAGGCGCCCTTGCAACTCCCATGGGCACTGGCCTTTCCTGAGGCCACCAGAGCGGGTCCCTGAGGTCCCTGTCGTAACTCGAGAGACCCTGCCCAACTCTAGAAAATCCAGGAGGTTCTCCCCTCCAGGCGAGATAAGGCCCATTTCCTCTGAGGCGTCAGGAGGCTCATCACACCTAAATTCTGGAAATTCAAAAGGGTCCTTGCTGCAACTCAAGAAGTTCCCCGACATACCCGTCTCCACTCGAGAGGAAGCACGAGGGTCCCGCCCACATCCAGAGGAGACGCCGTTTTGGTATCGAAGCTCGAGATGAGGGATCCTTTCCCTGCTTGGTCAGGAAATAATACACGCCATTCCGCTCGCATTTCAAGGGGAAGCGCTCTCCACAGGAAAGGTGAGAGGAACTCCAGGGTCGAGCCACCATTCACAGAGTCACCCAGATGTCTCAGTCCATTCCAGAGGAAACTGTTTTCCCTGCACTGCCTCGAATTTCACGGCGAGGATCGACTCAAACCACGGTGGCACGTGGGATAGCCCTGTGGGAAAGCCTCGTGGGAAATCCTCTTGGGAAAGCCTCGAGGGAAAGCCACAGATCCATTTATCCACGCGAAGGGAAGCATGACACTGCTGCTACATCTCGGGAGGAAAGCGCACGTGCATGCCCCACTCGAGACAAGGACTGACTCCCCTGGGGAGACTCCAGAAGTATCCCAAGATCCATGTCAGCACTGGAGAGGAATCCTCAGGTTCTGGCACCATCTCCACACAAGGTCTTAGGCCCGGCATCGACGGGAGAGGAATCCCGAGAGGCCCGAGCAATTCGCATGGGGACTGGTCTTTCCTGAGGCCACCAGAGCAGGCCCCTGATGTCCCGGTCGTAAGTTGTGAGCACCTGCCTCAACTGGAGAAAATCCAGGTGGTTCTTCCCTCCAGGCGAGATGAGGCCCATTTCTGCTGAGCCATATCCAGGCTAATCACACCTAACCTGTGGAACTTCCAAAGGGTCCTTCACATCCTTGCTGCAACTCAAGAAGCTCCCCGACATACCCGTCTCCAGTGGAGAGGAAGCACGAGAGTCCCACTCACATCAAGAGGAGCCCCGTTTCCGCCTCCTAGATCGAGAGGAGGGATCCTTTCCTGCGTGGTCGGGAAAGAATTCCCGGCGTTCCCGTCGCATCTCAAGAGGAGGCGCTCTCACAGGAAAGGCGAGAGGAAATCCAGGTTCGTGCCACCATTCCCAGAGTCAGCCAGATGTCTCTGTCCATTCCAGGGAAACCTGTTTTCCCTGCAATGCCTCGACTTTCAAGCCGAGGACCGACTCTCACCACGGTGGCACGTGGGACAGCACTGTGGGAAAGGCCCGTGGGAAAGCCTCGTGGGAAAGGCTCGTGGGAAAGCCTCTAGGGAAAGGCACTGATCCCTTGATCCACGCGAAGGGAAGCGTATCACTGCTGCTAGAGCTCGGGAGGAAAGCGCACGTGCATGCCCCCACTCGAGACGAGTACTGACTCCCCTGGGGAGACTCCAGAAGTACCCCAAGATCCCTGTCAGCACTGGACAGGAATCCTCAGGTTCTGGCACCGACTCCACACAACGACTTAGGCCCCGGCTTCGACGGAGAGGAATCCCGAGAGGCCCCCGGGCAACTTGCATGGGGACTGGCCTTTCCTGAGGCCACCAGAGCGGATCACTGAGGTCCCCGCCGTAAGTCGAGAGCACCTGCCGAAACTCGATAAAATCCAGGATATTCTCCCCTCCAGGTGAGATGAGGCCCATTTCCGCTGAGGCGTCTCGAAGCTAATCACACCTAACCTCTGGAACTTCCAAAGGGTCCTTCACACCCTTGCTGCAACTCAAGAAGTTCCCCGACATACCCGTCTCCACTCGAGAGGAAGCACGAGAGTCCCGCCCACATCCAGAGGAGCCCCTTTTCTCCCTCATAGCTCGAGACGAGGTATCCTTTCACTGTGTGTCGGGAAAGAATTCCTGGGGTTCCCGTCGCATCTCCAGAGGAGGCGCTCTCCACAGTAAAGGCGAGAGGAACTCCAGGGTCATGCCACCATTCCCAGAGTCCCCCAGATATCTCAGTCCATTCCAGGGAAACCTGTTTTCCCTGCACTGCCTCGACTTTCAAGCCGAGGATGACTCACACCATGGTGGCACGTGGGACAGCCCTGTGGGAAAGCCTCGTGGGAAAACCTCGTGGGAAATCCTCGAGGGAAAGCCACAGATCCCTTGATCCACGCCCAGGGAAGCGTGACACTGCTGCTACAGCTCGGGAGGAAAGCGCACGTGCATGCCACCACTGGAGACCGGACTGACTTCCCTGGGGAGACTCCAGAAGTCCCTCAAGATCCTTGTCAGCACTGGAGAGGAATCCTGACGTTTCGGCACCATCTCCACACAATGTCTTAGGCCCTGGCATCGACGGGAGAGGAATCCTGAGAGCCCCCGAGCAATTCGCATGGGGACTGGTCTTTCCTGAGGTCACCAGAGCAGGTCCCTGAGGTCCCGGTCGTAAGATGTGAGCACCTGACTCAACTGGAGAAAATCCAGGAGGTTCTCCCCTCCAGGCGAGATGAGGCCCATTTCCGCTGAGGCGTCTTGGGGCTAATCACACCTAACATCTGGAACTTCCAAAGCGTCCTTCACACCCTCGCTGCAACTCAAGAAGTTCCCCGACATACCCGTCTCCACTCGAGAGGAAGCACAGGAGTCCTGCCCACATCCAGATGATCCCCGTTTCCGCCTCATAGCTCGAGAGGTGGGATGCTTTCGCTGCGTGGTCGGGAAAGAATTCCCGGCGTTCCCGTCGCATCTCAAGAGGAGGCGCTCTCCTCAGGAAAGGCGAGAGGAACTCCAGCGTCGTGCCACCATTCCCAGAGTCCCCCAGATGTCTCAGTCCATTCCAGGGAAAACTGTTTTCCCTGCACTGCCTCGACTTTCAAGCGAGGATCGACTCACACCACGGTGGCACGTGGACAGCCCTGTGGGAAAGCCTCCTGGGAAAGCATCGAGGAAAGCCACTGCTCCCTTGATCCACCCAGAAGGAAGCGTAACACTCCTGCAGGAGCTCGGGAGGAAAGCGCACGTGCCTGCCCCCACTCGAGTCGAGGTCTGACTCCCCTGAGGAGACTCCAGAAGTACCCCAAGATCCATGTCAGCACTGGAGAGGAATCCTCAGGTTCCGGCATCGACTCCACACAAGGTCTTAGGCCCCGCATCGACGGGAGAGGAATCCTGAAAGGCCCCCTTGCAACTCCCATGGGCACTGGCCTTTCGTGAGGCCACGAGAGCGGGTCCCTGACGTCCCTGTCGTAACTCGAGAGACCCTGCCCAACTCTAGAAAATCCAGGAGGTTCTCCCCTCCAGGCGAGATGAGGCCCATTTCCTCGGAGGCGTCTGGAGGCTCATCACACCTAAACTCTGGAAATTCAAAAGGTCCTTGCTGCAACTCAAGAAGTTCCCGACATACCCGTCTCCACTCGAGAGGAAGCACGAGGTCCCGCCACATCAGAGCGAGAGCCAGG
>NW_017197744.1:0-7940 GCF_001704415.2 Capra hircus
TTCCAAAGGGTCCTTCACACCCTTGCTGCAACTCAAGAAGTTCCCGACATACCCCTCCACTCGAGAGGAAGCACGAGAGTCCCGCCACATCCAGAGGAGCCCCGTTTCCGCCTCCTAGCTCGAGAGGAGGGATCCTTTCCCTGCGTGGTCGGGAAAGAATTCCCGGCGTTCCCGTCGCATCTCAAGAGGAGGCGCTCTCCACAGGAAAGGCGAGAGGAACTCCAGGGTCGTGCCACCATTCCCAGAGTCCCCCAGATGTCTCAGTCCATTCCAGGGAAACCTGTTTTCCCTGCACTGCCTCGACTTTCAAGCCGAGGATCGACTCACACCACGGTGGGTGGGACAGCCCTGTGGGAAAGCCTCGTGGGAAAGCCTCGTGGGAAAGCCTCGAGGGAAAGCCACTGATCCCTTGATCCACGCGAAGGAAGCGTGACACTGCTGCTACAGCTCGGGAGGAAAGCGCACGTGCATGCCCCCACTCGAGACGAGGACTGACTCCCCTGGGGAGACTCCAGAAGTACCCAAGATCCATGTCAGCACTGGAGAGGAATCCTCAGGTTCCGCCGACTCCACACAAGGTCTTAGGCCCCGGCATCGAAGGGAGAGGAATCCCGAGAGGCCCCGAGCAACTCGCATGGGGACTGGCCTTTCCTGAGGCCACCAGAGCGGGTCCCTGAGGTCCCCGTCGTAAGTCGAGAGCACCTGCCAACTCGAGAAAATCCAGGAGGTTCTCCCCTCCAGGCGAGATGAGGCCCATTTCGCTGAGGCGTCTCGAGGCTAATCACACCTAACCTCTGGAACTTCCAAAGGGTCCTTCACACCCTTGCTGCAACTCAAGAAGTTCCCGACATACCGTCTCCACTCGAGAGAAGCACGAGAGTCCGCCCACATCCAGAGGACCCGTTTCCGCCTCCTAGCGCGAGAGAGGGATCCTTTCCTGCGTGGTCGGAAAGAATTCCCGGCGTTCCCGTCGCATCTCAAGGAGGCGCTCTCCACAGGAAAGGCGAGAGGAACTCCAGGTCGTGCCACCATTCCCAGAGTCCCCCAGATGTCTCAGTCCATTCCAGGAAACCTGTTTTCCCTGCACTGCCTCGACTTTCAAGCCGAGGATCGACTCACACCACGGTGGCACGTGGGACAGCCCTGTGGGAAAGCCTCGTGGGAAAAAGCCTCGTGGGAAAGCCTCAAAAAGCAAGTGATCCCTTGATCCCCGCGACGGGAAGTGTGACACTGCTGCTACAGTTCGTGAGGAAAGCTCACGTGCATGCCCCCACCGAGATGAGCACTGACTCCCCAGGAGAGACTCCAGAAGTACCCCAAGATCCATGTCAGCACTGGAGAGGAATCCTCAGGTTTTAGCCCCGACTCCACACAAGGTCTTAGGCCCCGACATCGACGGGAGAGGAATCCCGAAAGGGCCCCTTGCAACTCCCATGGGCACTGGCCTTTCCTGAGGCCACCAGAGCGGGTCCCTGAGGTCCCCGTCGTAACTCGAGAGACCCTGCCCAACTCTCAGGCGAGATCTGAAGGTCACACCTAAACTCTGGAAATTCAAAAGGGTCCTTGCTGCAACTCAAGAAGTTCCCCGACATACCCGTCTCCACTCGAGAGGAAGCACGAGGGTCCCGCCCACATCCAGAGGAACCCCTTTTCCGCCTGGTAGCTCGAGATGAGGGATCCTATCCTTCTTAGTCAAGAAAGATTTTTCAGCGTTCCCGTGGCCTCTCAAGAGGAAGGGCTCTCAATAGGAAAGGCGAGAGGAACTCCAGGGTCGTGCCACCATTCCAAGAGTCCCCCACATATCTCAGTCCATTTCAGAGGAACCTGTTTTCCCCGCAATGCCTCGACTTTCACGCCGAGGATCCACTCACACCATGGTGGCACGTGGGACAGCCCTTGGGAAAGCCTCGTGGGAAAGCCACAGATCCCTTGATCCCCGCGAAGGGAAGCGTGACACATCTGCTACACTGTCCCTGAGGTCACGGTCGTATGTTGAGAGCACCTGCCCAACTCGAGAAAATCCAGGAGGTTCTCTGCTCCAGTCGAGATGAGGCCCATTTTCTCTGCGGAGTCTCGAGAGTAATCACACCTAAACTCTGGAACTTCCAAAGGGTCCTACACACCCTTGCTACAACTCAGGAGGTTCCCCGATATACCCGTCTCCACTCCAGAGGAAGCACGAGGTCCGGCCTCCTCCAGAGGAGCTCCGTTTCCGCCTCCAATCTCGAGATGAGGGATCCTTCCCTGCTTCTTCGGGAAAGAATTCCCAACGTTTCCGACGCATCTCAAGAGGAGGCGCGCTGCACAGGAAAGGCAGAGGATCTCATGGGTCGTGCCACAATTCCAAGTGCCCCCAGATGTGTCCGTCCATTCCAGAGGATCCTGTTTTCCCTGCACTGCTTCGACTTTCATGCCGAGGATCGGCTCACACCACGGTGGCACGTGGGAGAGCCCTGTGGGAAAGCCTCATGGGACAGCCTCGAGGGAAAGCCACAGATCCCTTGATCCACGCGACGGGAGCGTGACACTGCTGCTACAGCTCGGGAGGAAAGCGCACGTGCATGCCCCCACTCGAGACGAGGACTGACTCCCCTGGGGAGACTCCAGAAGTACCCCAAGATGCATGTCAGCCCTGGAGAGGAATCCTCAGGTTCCGGCCCCGACTCCACACAAGGTCTTAGGCCCTGGCATCGATGGGAGAGGAACAGCGACAGGCCCTCTAGCAACTCGCATGGGGACTGGCCTTTCCTGAGGTCACCAGAGCGGGTCCATGAGGTCCCCGTCGTAAGTCAAGAGCACCTGCCGCAACTCGGAAATCCAGGAGGTTCTCCCCTGCAGGCGAGATGAGGCCCGTTTCCACTGAGGTGTCTCGAGGCTAATCACACTTGACCTCTGGAACTTCCAAAGAGTCTTTCACAGCCATGCTGCAACTCAAGAAGTTCCCCGACATACCCGTCTCCACTCAAGAGGAAGCACGGGTCCCGGCCACATCCAGAGGAGCTCCGTTTCCGGCTCGTAGCTCGAGAGGACGGATCCTTTCCCTGCTTGGTCGGGAAAGAATTCCCGGCATTCCCATCGCATCTCAAGAGGAGGCGCTCTCCAAAGGAAAGGGGAGAGGAACTGCAGGGTCGTGCCACCATTCCAAGACTCCCCCAGATATCTCAGTCCGTTCCACAGGAACCTGTTTTCCCTGCACTGCCTCGGCTTTCACGCCGAGGATCGACTCACACCACCGTGACACGTGGGACAGCCCTGTGGGAAAGCCTCGTGGGAAAGACTCGAGGGAAAGCCACAGATCCCTTGGTCCACGCAAGGGGAAGCGTGACACTGCTGCTACAGCATGGGAGGAAAGGGCACGCTCATGCCCCCACTCGAGACGAGGCCTGACTCCTTTGTGGAGACTCCAGAAGTACCCCAAAATCCATGTCAGCACTGGAGAGGAATCCTCAGCTTCCGGCCCCGACTCCACACAAGGTCTTACGCCCCGGCATCGACGGGAGAGGAATCACGAGAGGCCCCCTAGCAACACGCATGATAACTGGCCTTTCCTGCGGCCGCCAGAGCAGGTCCCTGAATCCCCGTCGTAATATCGAGAGCACCTGCTGAAACTCGGGAATATCCAGGAGCCTCTCCGTTCCAGGCGACATGAGGCCCATTTCCGCTGAGGCATCTCGAGACTAACCACACCTAACCTCTGGAACTTCCAATGGGTCCTTCACACCCTTGCTGCAACTCAAGAAGTTCCCCGACATACCCGTTCCTCTTCACGTTCTGCCATAATGGTGGTGTCATCTGCATATCTAAGTTGATTGATATTTCTACGGGCAATCTTGATTCCAGCTTATGTATCTTCCATCCCAGCATTTTTCATGATGTACTCTGCATAGAAGTTAAATAAACACGGTGACAATATACAGCCTTGACATACTCCTTTTCCTTTTTGGAACCAGTCTGTTGTTCCATGTCCTGCTCTAACTGTTGCTTCCTGACCTTCATCCAGATTTCTCAAGAGGCAGGTTAGGTGGTCTGGTATTCCCATCTCTTTCAGAATTGTGGCTAAAACAACAGTATAAGGACCTTTCCGATGTCAGGCCAAGGAATTGTGTTTCCAGTCATTGAGCCACACCTGATCACTGAGCACAAATTCATGAATCTGTTCCTCAAGGGGGAATGATATTCTTTTTTATACAAACTTAGTTACCTGATTTATTACCTTACCTAATTGTTCCATCTGCTGTGAAATCCCACCCCCTTACTTGTGGCAAATCTGCTAACACCTGCCTCACTGTGGGAGGGGGTCTCCCATAGAAAATTTCATAAGGACAACAACTGTGGGAACGTGCGGTTACCCGTAATATGAGTAAGTCTGCCGGAAGCAAGCCCATCCACGTACAGTCAGTCTCTATGATCCATTTTGAAAGTGTCTCTTCAAGAGTTTGGTTGTTTCTTTCCACCATTCCAGAACACTGGGGCCTATATGCTGTATGTAATTTCCACTGATATTTAGAGCTTCACATACCTGTTAATTAACGCGGCTACAAAGACAGGGCCATTGTCGGATTCTATACTGGTTGGAAACCCAAGTCTGGGAATTATTTCTCAAATCAGCGAGCTACTTCATTTTCTTTTTCAGATCAGGTAGGGAAGGCCTCTGCCCAACCGGAGAAGGTACCTACTATTCTAGTAAGTCATGATAACAGGTGACTGCCTTTGCTTCCCCGAAGGACACTCGCTTTCCCTGCATCCTGAGAACTCCACGTCTCAGCCAGTTGGAAAAGCGCTTCTTGGAGGTCATTATTCAGGGGCAACTTCCCCTGGAGCCCGGGGCCATAGGGAGCGGCTCCACACTCCCAGGGAAAGGCAGAGCCACAGCCACACATCTGTCCCATCCCCTTTGCTCTGTAGGAGAGCTCTAGTGAGCCTAGGTCTGTCAGGAAAATTCTTGGCTCCTATGGGGACACATTCTATGTGTGAAACTGCATCCAGGACCTAGGGGCCACAGGGCGCCTGTTTCTCTCGGGGGCGGAGGGGTGGGGGGCCTGAAGCAGTGCGGCCCAGCAACAGCTTCCACATCCATCCAATTGCTCTTTTCTTACCTCTGATAGAACTAGCTTTGTTCCAGCCTTTGGCAATTTGGAGGCAAGCGGGCCCCACTTCCTCCCCAAGGAGGCATGGGACCTACTTTGAGTGGAAAGGCCCCTCACGGAGCTGAACCCAGGAAGGCACCCAGTCATGTCTGACACATTCCTGCATCCTGCTTCTTCATGAGCAATACCGCTATAAGCTAGGCATGTCTTTCCAAGGCTCAGAAAGGACAGGGGAGATGCATGGTGCTGCCTCTGGAATTTCGGTCCTCTGAGCAGACCTGGAGGTCTCCCCTTGAAGGAAGCTAACCAGTTTCTTCCAAATACAGGCTTGCAAACACACACTGGGTGGCTGCCTCTTCTTCCCTGAAGGACGATCACTTTCCCCGCATCCTGTGAACTCTGCATCCCAGCCTGCTGGAAAAGCGCTTCTTGGAGGTCATTTTTCAGGGACAATTTTCCCTGGAGCCCGGGGCCGTAGGGAGGGCCCCATGCTCGCTGGGAAAGGCAGAGTCACATCCACAGTCTGTTCTAACCCCTTTTGCCCTGTAGGAGAGCTCTAGTGAGCCTAGGTCTGTCAGGAAAATTCTTGGCTCCTATGGGGACACACCCTGTGTGTTAACCTGCATATCGGACCTAGGGGCCACAGGGCGCCTGTTCCTCTCGGGGGGGACCCTGAAGTGGTGCGGCCCAGCAACAGCCTGAACATCCATCCGATTGCTCTTTTCTTCCTTCTGATAGAGCTAGCTTTGCTTCTCGCTTTGGCATTTCGGAAGCCAGGGGGAGCCCCACCGCTGTTGTCCTGGGGTCTATTGGAGGTACCGGGTCTATTGGACCCCAGCATGGCACCCGACCCCTCAGACACACTCCCGCAGCCTCCTTCCCCATGGGCAGGACTGTTCTGACCTAGGAATGTGTTCCCAAGGCTCAGAAAATGCAGGGAGACACACGGCCCTGACTCTGGAACTGAGGCCGTTGGAGCAGGCCTGGAGGTCTGACGTCTGAGACGCCAAACACTTGCTGCAAGATACAGGTGTGAAAACACACTCTCTGGGGCTGCCTTTCCTTCCTCCAAGGAAGAGAGCTTTTCCAGTCTCCTCCGTGCTGAGTCCATACAAGGCTGGCAAAGGTCTGGCTTCGAGGGCATTTCTCAGCGGCAATGGCCCCTGAGGCCCTGCACCCAGGGAGGGATCCTACCCTCCCAGGGGAAGTCAAAGCAACCTCCAAACAGCTGTTCTCTCATGTTTCCTCTGCAGGAGGGAGCTAGTGAGCCCAGGTCTGTCTGGAACGTTCTTGGATCCTGCGGGGAAATCATCCTGGGAGCCCACCTGGATACCAGTCGTAGGGGCTAAAATTCGCATTTTCCTTCCTTGGAGCCCTAACGCAGTACAGCCTAGCAACTGCTTGAAAATCCATCCTGTTGCTGTTTTCTTCCTCTGACAGAGCGAGCTTTGCTCCCCATTTTGGGGATTTCAGAAGCAAGGTGGTGGCCTGCAACTCCTTGCCTGGGGTCCATTGGAGGTGCAAGGTGCCCTCGACCAGGTGACCCCAGCATGACACCTGGCCCCCTCAGACACACTCCGCAGCCTGCTTCCCCATGGGCAGGACTGCTCTCACCTAGGAATGTGTTTTGCAAGGCCAGGAAACTGCAGGGAGACACAAGGCCCTGATTCTGGCATTGAGTCTGTTGGAACAGGCCTGCAGGTCTTCTGTCTAACAAGCCAAACACTTGCTGCAAGATACAGGCCTGAAAACACACTCTTGGGCTGCCTTTCCTTCCTCCAAGGAAGAGAGTTTTTCTCAGCCTCCTGTGGGCTGAGAGTCACACAGGGCTGAAAAGCACTTGCTGGGAGATTATTTTTCATTGGCCATGGCCCCTGAGGCCCTGTGCTCAGGGAGGGCTCCCTCCCTCCCAGGGAAAGTCAAAGGAAGCTCCAAACGGCTGTTCAATCATGTTTCTGAGAGAGTCATTGCCAAGGCAGGTTTATAAGAAGTTCAAGGGTCCCCAAGGAGAGAGGGGTCTAGAATTCTCAAGGAGGAAGGAAGGACAAACTGTTTTTCCCTCTACATTCCTTAGGATTATATAACAATCATGCATCCTTCTTGAGGACGGTCTCTGGAAAAAACCTTCTGGCTAATCCTGTTATCTTAAAATGTCAATTATGGGGAGTAGGTCTAGTGAGTCTTTACAACCTCCAGACATTCTTTTGTTCGTTGTCATAACTTATTGGAGAGTATATAACTCCATTACTAACACTAGCAAGGGGTACGCTTTCTGCCCCTTGTGATGTCTCTGTCAGAAGCTTTCTCTATCTCCTTTCTCCTTTAATAAAACTCTATTGCACAAAAGCTCTGAGCAATCAAGCCTCGTCTTGGGCCCTGGATTGAATTCTTCTCCTCCATAAGCCAAGAATCCCAGCATCTTTTCGTGGTTCAGCAACAATATTTCATTTCCTCTGCAGGAGAGAGCTAGTGAGCTTAGGTCTGTCTGGAACATTCTTGAATCCTGTGGGGAAAATATCCTGTGCACACATCTGGATACTGGGCCTAGAGGCCAAAATTCGCATTTCTTTCCCGGGGAGCCCTAACGTGGTGTGACTTAGCAACTGCTTGAAAATCCATCCCATTGCTGTTTTCCTCCTTCTGACAGAGCTAGCTTTGTTCCCTGCTTTGGGATGTCTCAACCGAAGGGCCGGTCCATAGCTACTCGCCTGGGGCCCATTGGATGTGCAAGGTGCCCTCGACTAGGTGACCCTAGCATGGCACTCTGCCTCAGACCACTCCGAGGCCTTCTTTCTCATGGAAGCACTGCTCCAACCTAGGATGTGTCTGCAATGCTTGGAAAGTGCAGTGAGA
>NW_017197745.1:0-7940 GCF_001704415.2 Capra hircus
ACGAAAGAACTCCAGGGTCGTGCCACCATTTCCCAGAGTCAACCAGATGTCTCGTCCATTCAGGGAAACCTGTTTTCCCTGCACTGCCTCGACTTTCAAGCCGAGGATCGACTCACACACACGGTGGCACATGGGGACAGCTCTGTGGGAAAGCCTCGTGGGAAAGCCTCGAGGGAAAGCCCCTCATCCCTTGATCACGCGAAGGGAAGCGTCGGGAGGAAAACATGTGCATGCCCCACTCGAGATAAGGACTGACTCCCTGGGGAGACTCCAGAATACCCAAATCCATGTCAGCACTGGAGAGGAATCCTCAGGTTCCGGCACCAACTCCACACACAGATCTTAGGCCCGGCATTAACGGGAGGGGAATCACAAGAGGCCCCGAGCAACTCGCATGGGGACTGGCCTTTCCTGTGGCCACCAGAGCGGGTTCCTGAAGTCCCCGTCGTAAGTCTAGAGCGCCTGCCACAACTCGAGAAAATCAGGAGGTACTCCCCTCCAGGCGAGATGAGGCCCATTTCCCAGAGGCGTCTCGAGGCTAATCACACCTAACCTATGGAACTTCCAAAGGGTCCTTCACACCCTTGCTGCAACTCAAGAAGTTCCCTGACATACCCGTCTCCACTCGAGAGGAAGCACGAGAGTCCCGCCCACATCCAGAGGAGCCCCGTTTCCGCTCCTAGCTCGAGAGGAGGGATCCTTTCCCTGCGTTGTCGGAAAAGAATTCCGGTGTTCCCGTCGCATCTCAAGAGGAGGCCCTCTCCGCGGAAAGGCGAGAGGAACTCAGGGTCGTGCCACCATTCCCTGAGTCCCCCAGATGTCTCAGTCCATTCCAGGGAAATCTGTTTTCCCTGCACTGCCTCGACTTTCAAGCCGAGGATCGACTCACACCACGGTGGCACGTTGTGGAAAGCCCGTGGGAAAGCCTGTGGGAAAGCCTCGAGGGAAAGCCACAGATCCCTTGATCCCCGCGAAGGGAAGCATGACACTGCTGCTACATCTCGGAGGAAAGCGCACGTGCATGCCCCCACTTGAGACGAGGACTGACTCCCCTGGGGAGACTCCAGAAGTACCCAAGATCCATGTCAGCACTGGAGGGGAATCCTAAGGATCCGGCACCGACTCCACACAAGGTCTTAGGCCCCGGCATCGACGTGAGGGGAATCCCGAGAGGCCCCGAGCAACTCGCATGGGGACTGGCCTTTCCTGAGGCCACCAAGCGGGTCCCTGAGGTCCCATCGTAAGTCGAGAATAGCTGCCCCAACAGGAGAAAATCCAAGAGGTTCTCCCATCCGGGCGAGATGAGGCCCATTTCCGCTGAGGCCTCTCGAGGCTAATCACATCTAACCTCTGGAACTTCCAAAAGGTCCTTCACACCCTTGCTGCAACTCAAGAGGATCCCAGACATACCCGTCTCCACTCGAGAGGATGCACAAGAGTCCCGCCCACATCCAGAGGAGCCCCGTTTCCGCCTCCTAGCTCGAGAGAAGGGATCCTTTCTCTGAGTGGACGGGAAAGAATTCCCGGGGTTCCCGTCGCATCTCAAGAGGAAGCGCTCTCCACAGGATAGGCGAGAGGAACTCCAGGGTCGTGCCACCATTCCCAGAGTCCCCCAGATGTCTCAGTCCATTCGAGGGAAACCTGTTTTCCTTGCACTGCCTCGACTTTCAAGCGAGTATTGACTCACACCACCGGTGGCACGTGGGACAGCCCTGTGGGAAAGCCTCGTGGGAAAGCCTCATGGGAAAGCCTCGAGGGAAAGCCACAGATCGCATGATCCACGCGAAGGGAAGCGTGATACTGCTGCTACATCTCGGGAGGAAAGCGCACGTGCATGCCCCCACTCGGAGACGAGGACTGACTCCCTTGTGGAGACTGCCAGAAGTACCCCAAGATCCATGTCATCACTGGAAGAAGAATGCTCAGGTTCTGGCACCGACTCCACACAAGGTCTTAGGCCCCCGGCATCGACAGGAGAGTAATCCCAAGAGGCCCCCGAGCAACTCACATGGGGACTGGCCTTTCTTGAAGCACCAGTCGGGTCCCTGAGGTCCCCGTCGTAAGTCGAGAGCACCTGCCCGCAACTCGAGAAAATCCAGGAGGTTCTCCCCTGCAGGCGAGATGAGGCCCGTTTCCACTGAGGTGTCTCGAGGCTAATCACACTAGACCTCTGGAACTTCCAAAGAGTCTTTCACAGCCATGCTGCAACTCAAGAAGTTCCCCGACATAACCCGTCTCCACTCAAGAGGAAGCACGAGGGTCCGGCCACATCCAGAGGAGCTCCGTTTCCGGCTCGTAGCTCGAGAGGACGGATCCTTTCCCTGCTTGGTCGGGAAAGAATTCCCGGCATTCCCATCGCATCTCAAGAGGAGGCGCTCTCCAAAGGAAAGGGGAGAGGAACTGCAGGGTCGTGCCACCATTCCCAGAGTCCCCCGGATGTCTCATTCCATTCCAGGGAAACCTGTTTTCCCTGCACTGCCTCGACATTCAAGCCGAGGATCGACTCACACCACGGTGGCACGTGGACACAAGCCCTGTGGGAAGGCCTCGTGGGGAAAGCCTCGTGGGAAAGCCTCGAGGGGAAAGACACAGATCCCTTGATCCACGCGAAGGGAAGCGTGACACTGCCTGCTTCAGCTCGGGAGGAAATCGCACCGTGAATGCCCCCACTCGAGACGAGGACTGCCTCCACTAGGGAGACTCCATTAGTACCCCAAGATCCATGTCAGCACTGGAGAGGAATCCTCAGGTTCCGGCACTGACTCCACACAAGGTCTTAGGCCCGGGCATCGACGGGAGGGGAATCCCGAGATGCCCCCGAGCAACACGCATGGGGACTGGCCTTTCCTGAGGCCACCAGAGCGGGTCCCTGAGGTCCCCGTCGTAAGTCGAGAGCACCTGCCGCAACTCGAGAAAATCCAGAAGGTTCTGCCCTCCAGGAGAGATGAGGCCCATTTCCGCTGAGACGTCTCGAGGCTAATCACACCTAACCTCTGAAACTTCCAAAGAGTCCTTCACGTCCTTGCTGCAACTCAAGAAGTTCCCTGACATACCTGGTCTCCACTCGAGAGGAAGCACGAGAGGCCTGCCCACATCCAGAGGAGCCCCGTTTCCGTCTCCTAGCTCGAGAGGAGGGATCCTTTCCCTGTTTGTCGGGAAAGAATTCCCGGTGTTCCCATAGCGTCTCAAGAGGAGTCGCTCTCCACAGGAAAGGAGAGAGGAACTCCAGGGTGGTGCCACCATTCCCAGAGTCCCCACATGTCTCAGTCCATTTCACGGAAACCTGCTTTCCCTGCATTAACTTGGCTCTCAAGCCGAGGATCGACTCACACAACGGTGGCATGTGGGACAGCCCTTTGGGAAAGCCTCGTGGGAAAGCCTCGTGGGAAAGACTGGAGGGAAAGCCCCTGATCCCTTACTCCACAAGAAGGGAAGCGAGATACTGCAGCTACAGCTCGGGAGGTAAGCGCATGTGCATGCGCCCACTCGAGACGAGGACTGACTCCCCTGGGGAGACTCCAGAAGTACCCAAGATCCATGTCAGCAAGGAGAGGAATCCTCAGGTTCCTGCACCGACTCCACACAAGGCCTTAGGCCCGGCATCGATAGGAGTGAAATCCCGAGAGGCCCCGAGCCACTCGCATGGGGACTGGCCTTCCTGAGGCCACCAGAGCGAGTCCCTGAGGTCCCCGTCATAAGTCGAGAGAACCTGCCACAACTCGAGAAAACCAGGAGGTTCTTCCCTCCAGACGAGATGAGCCCCATTTCCACAGAGGCGACTCGAGGCTAATCACACCTAACCTCTGGACCTTCCAAAGGGCCCTTCACACCCTTGCTGCAACTCAAGAAGTTCCCTGACATACCCGTCTCCACTCGAGAGGAAGCACGAGAGTCCCGCCCACATCCAGAGGAGCCCTGTTTCCGCCTCCTAGCTCGACAGGAGGGATCCTTTCCCTGCGTGTTCGGAAAAGAATTCCCGGCGTTCCCGTCACATATCAAGAGGGGCGCTCTCCACAGGAAAGGCGAGAGGAACTCCAGGGTCGTGTCACCATTCCAGAGTCCCCCAGATGTCTCAGTCCATTCCAGGGAAGCCTGTTTCCCCGGCACTGCCTCGACTTTCTAACCGAGGATCGACTGACTCCACGGTGGCACGTGGGACATCACTGGGGAAAAGCCTCGTTGGAAAGCCTGGTGGGAAAGCGTCGTGGGAAAGCCTCATGGGAAAGCCTCGAGGGAAAAGCCACAGATCCCTTGATCCACGCGAAGGGAACCATGACACTGCTGCTGCAGCTCGGGAGGAAAGCGCACGTGCATGCTCCCACTCGAGACAAGGACTGACTCCCCTGGGGGAGACTCCAGAAGTACTCCAAAATCCATGTCAGCACTGGAGAGGAAACCTCAGTTTCCGGCACCGACTCCACACCAAGTTCTTAGGCCCCGGCACACCGGGAGAGGATCCCGAGAGGTCCCGTCTGCAACTTGCTATGGGGACTGGCCTTTCCTGAGCGGCACCAGAGAGGGTCCCTGAGGGCCCCGTCGTAGGTCGAGAGCACCTGCCGCCAACTTGAAATAAATCCAGGAGGTTCTCCCTTTCAGGCGAGATGAGGACCATTTCTGCTGAGACGTCTCGAGGCTAATCACACCTAACCTCTGGAAGTTACAAAGCGTCCTTCACACTCTTTCTGCAACTCAAGAATTTCCCCAACATACCCGTCTCCACTCGAGAGGAAGCACGAGAGTCCCGGCCACATCCAGAGGAGCCCCGTTTCCGCCTCCAAGTTCGAGAGGAGGGATCCTTTTCCTGCGCGGTCGGGAAAGAATTCCCGGTGTTCCCGTCGCATCTCAAGAGGAGGCGCTGTCCACAGGAAAGGCGAGAGGAACTCCAGGGTCGTGCCACATCCCAGAGTCCCCCAGATGTCTCAGTCCATTCCAGGGAAACCTGTTTTCCCTGCACTGCCTCGACTTTCAAGCCGAGGATCGACTCACACCACGGTGGCACGTGGGACAGCGCTGTGGGAAAGCCTGGTGGGAAAGCCTCGAGGGAAAGCGACAGATGCTTTGATCCACGCCAAGGGAAGCGTGACACTGCTGCTTCTGGTCGGGAGGAAAGTACACGTGCATGCCCCCACTCGAGACGAGGACTGACTCCCCTGGGGAGACTCCAGAAGTACCCCAAGATCCATGTCAGCACTGGAGAGGAACCCTCACTTTACGGCACCGACTCCACAAAGGTCTTAGGCCCCAGCATCGACGGGAGAGGAATCCCGTGAGTCTCCCCGAGCAACTCGCATGGGGACTGGCCTTTCCTGAGGCCACCAGAGCGGGTCCCTGAGGTCCCCGTGGTAGGTCGAGAGCACCAGCAGCAACTTGAGAAAATCCAGGAGGTTCTCCCTTCCAGGCGAGATGAGGACCATTTCCGCTGAGGTGTCTCAAGACTAATCACACTTACCTCTGGAACTTCCAAAGGGTCCTTCACACCCTTGCTGCAACTCAATAAGATCCCCAACATACCCGTCTCCACTCGAGAGGAAGCACGAGAGTCCCGCCCACATCCAGAGGAGCCCCGTTTCCGCCTCCTAGCTCGAGAGGAGGGATCCTTTCCCTCAGTGATCGGGAAAGAGTTCCCAGTGTTCCCGGCGCATCTAAAGAGGAGGCGATCTCCACAGGAAAGGCGAGAGGAAATCCAGGGTCGGGCCACCATTCCCAGCGTCCCCAGATGTCTCAGTCCATTCCAGGGAAACCTGTTTTTCCCTGCACTGCCTCGACTTTCAAGCCAAGGATCGACTCACACCACGGGGGCACGTGGGACAGCCCTGTGGGAAAGCCTCGTTGGAAAGACTCGAGGGAAAGCCTCGTGGGAAAGCCTCGAGGAAAGCCACAGTTGCTTTGATCAACCCGAAGGGAAGTGTGACACTGCTGCTACAGCTCGGGAGGAAAGCACACGTGCATGCCCCCACTCGAGACGAGGACTGACTACCCTGAGGAGAGTCCAGAAGTACCCCAAGATCCACGTCAGCCCTGGAGAGGAATCCTCACGTTCCGGCACCGACTCCAAACAAGGTCTTAGGCCCCGGCATCGACGGGAGAGGAATCCCGAGAGGCCCGAGTAACTAGCATGGGGACTGGCCTTTCCTGAGGCCATTAGAGCGGGTCCCTGAGGTCCCCGTCATAAGTCGAGAGCACCTGCCGCAACTCGAGAAAATCCAGGAGGTTCTCCCCTCCAGGCGAGATGAGGCCCATTTCCTCTGAGGCGTCCCAGGTTAATCATACCTAAACTCTGGAACTTCCAAAACGTTCTTCACATCCTTGCTGCAACACAAAGAAGTTCCCCGACATACCCGTCTCCACTCGAGAGGAAACACGAGAGTCCCGCCCACATCCAGAGGAGCCCCGTTTCCGCCTCCTAGCTCGAGAGGAGGGATCCTTTCCCTGCGTGGTCGGGAAAGAATTCTCGGCGTTCCCGTCGCATCTCAAGAGGGGACGCTTTACACAGGAAAGGCGTGAGGAACTCCAGGGTCGTTCCACCATTCCCAGAGTCCCCAGATGTCTCAGGCCATTCCAGGGAAACCTGTTTTCCCTGCACTGCCTCGACTTTCAAGCGAGGATCATCTCACACGACGGTGGCACGTGGGACAGCTCTGTGGGAAAGCCTCGTGGGAAAGTCTCATGGGAAAGCCTGGAGGGAAAGCCACAGATCCCTTGATCCCCGCGAAGGGGAGCGTGACACTGCTGCTACAACTCGGAGGAAAGCACACGTGCATGCCTACCTCGGACAAGGACTGACTCCCCTGTGGAGTCTCCAGAAGTACCCCAAGATCCAAGTCAGCACTGGAGAGGAATTCTCAGGTTCCGGCAGACTCCCCACAAGGTCTTAGGCCCCGGCATCGATGGGAAAGGAATCCTGATAGGCCCCCGAGCAACTCGCATGGGGACTGGCCTTTCCTGAGGCCACCAGAGCGGGTCCCTGAGGTCCCCGTCGTAACGCGAGAACACCTGCAGCAACTCAAGAAAATGCAGGAGGTTCTCCCTCCAGGGGAGATGAGGACCATTTCCTCTGAGGCGTCCCCAGGCTAATCACACCTAACCTCTGGAACTTCCAAAGGGTCCTTCACACCCCCTGCTGCAACTCAAGAAGTTCCCCGACATACCGTCTCCACTCAAGAGGAAAGCACGAGAGTCCCGCCCAATCCAGAGGAGCCCAGTTTCCGCCTCCAAGCTCGAGAAGAGGGATCGTTTCCCTGCGTCGTCGTGAAAGAATTCCCGGCGGTTGCGTCGCATCTCAAGAGGAGGCCCTCTCTACAGGAAAGCCGAGAGGAACTCCAGGGTCATGCCACCATTCAGAGTCCCCCAGATGTCTCAGTCTATTCCAGGGAAACCTGTTTTCCCTGCACTGCCTCGACTTTCAAGCCGAGGATCAACTCACACACATGGTGGCACCGGGAAAACCTGTGGGAAAGCCTCGTGTGGAAAAGCCTCATGGGAAACCTCGAGGGAAAGCCACAGATCCCTTGATCCAAGCGAAGGGAAGCGTGACACTGCTGCTAAAGCTCGGGAGGAAAGCGCACTTGCATGCCCACACTCGAGACGAGGACTGACTCCCCTGGGGAGACTCCAGAAGTACCCAAGGTCCATGTCAGCCCTGGAGAGGAATCCTCAGGTTCCGGCACCGACTCCACGCAAGGGCTTAGGCCCGGCATCAGGGGAGAGGAATCCCGAGAGGCCCCGAGCAACTCGTATGGGGACCTGCCTTTCCTGAGGCCACCAGAGCGGGTTCCTGATGTCCCCGTCGTAAGTCAAGAGCACCTGCCGCAACTCGAGAAAATCCAGGAAGTTCTCCCTTCCAGGCGAGATGAGGCCCATTTCCGCTGAGGCGTCTCTAGGCTAATCACCAAAAACCTCTGAACTTCCAAAGGATCCTTCACACCTTGCTGCAAACTCAA
>NW_017197746.1:0-7940 GCF_001704415.2 Capra hircus
AAGTACCCCAAGACCATGTCAGCACTGGAGAGGAATCCTCAGGTTCCGCACGACTCCACAAAGATCTTAGGCCCCGTCATTGACGGGAGAGGAATCCGAAAGGCCCCGGAGCAACTCGCATGGGACTGGCCTTTCCTGAGGCCACCAGAGCGGGTCCCTGAGGTCCCCGTCGTAAGTCGAGAGCACCTGCCGCAACTCGAGAAAATCCAGGAGGTTCTCCCTCCAGGCGAGATTAGGCCCATTTCCCTGAGCATCTCGAGGCTAATCACACCTAACCTCTTGACTTTACAAAGGGTCCTTCACACCCTTGCTGCAACTCAAGAAGTTCCCCAACATACCCGTCTCTACTGGAGAGGGAAGCACGAGAGTCCCGCCCTCATCCAGAGGAGCCCGTTTCCGCCTCATAGCTCGAGAGGAAGGGATATTTCCCTGCGTTGGTCGGGAAAGAAATTCCCGGCGTTCCCGTCGCATCTCAAGAGGAGTGCTCTCCACAGGAAAGGCCGAGAGGAACTCCAGGTTCGTGCCACCATTCCCAGAGTCCCCAGATGTCTCAGTCCATTCCAGGAAACCTGTTTTCCCGGCACACCTCGACTTTCAAGGCGAGATCGACTCACACCACGGGGCACGTGGGACAGCCCTGTGGAGCCTCGTGGGAAAGCCTCGTGGGAAAGCCTCGAGGGAAAGCCACAGATCCCTTGATCCTCGCGAAGGGAAGCGTGACACTGCTGCTACAGCTCGGGAGAAAGCGCACGTGCATGCCCCCACTCGAGACGAGGACTGACTCCCCTGGGGAGACTCCGGAAGTACCCAAGATCCATGTCAGCACTGGAGAGGAATCCTCAGGTTCCGGCACCGACTCCACACAAGATATTAGACACCGGAATCGACGGGAGAGGAATCCCAAGAGGCCCCCGAGCAATTCGCATGGGGACTGGCCTTTCCTGAGGCCACCAGAGCGGGTCCCTGAGGTCCCTGTCGTAAGTCGAGAGCACCTGCCGCAACTCGAGAAAATCCAGGAGGTTCTCCCTCCAGGCGAGATTGAGGCCCATTTCCGCGGAGGCGTCTCGAGGCTAATCAAACCTGCCTCTGGAACTTCCAAAGGGTCCTTCACACCCTTGCTGCAACTCAAGAAGTTCCCCGACGTACCCCTCTCCACTCGAGAGGAAGCACGAGAGTCCTGCCCACATCCAGGAAGCCCGTTTCCGCCTCATAGATCGAGAGGTGGAATCCTTTCCCTGCGTGGTCGGGAAAGAATTCCCGGCGTTCCGGTCGCATCTCAAGAGGAGGCGGTCTCCACAGGAAACACGAGGGGATCTCCAGGGTCGTGACACCATTCCCTGAGTGCCAGAGATTCTCAGTCCATTCCAGGGAAACCTGTTTTCCCTGCACTGCTCGACTTTCAAGCCGAGGATCACTCACACCACGGTGGCACGTGGGACAGCCCTGTGGGAAAGCCTCGTGGGAAAGCCTCGTGGAAAGCCTCGAGGAAAAGCCACAGATCCCTTGATCCACGCAAAGGGAAGTGTGACACTGCTGCTACAGCTCGGGAGGAAAGCGCACGTGCATGCCCCCACTCGAGACGAGGACTGACTCCCCTGGGGAGACTCCAGAAGTACCCCAAGATCCATGTCAGCACTGGAGAGGAATCCTCAGGTTCCGGCACGGACTCCACAAGATCTTAGGCCCGGCATCGACGGGAGAGGAATCCCGAAAGGCCCCCGGAGCAACTCGCATGGGACTGGCCTTTCCTGAGGCCACCAGAGCGGGTCCCTGAGGTCCCGTCGTAAGTCGAGAGCACCTGCCGCAACTCGAGAAAATCCAGGAGGTTCCCCTCCAGGCGAGATGAGGCCCATTTCCGGAGGCGTCTCGAGGCTAATCACACCTAACCTCTGGAACTTACAAAGGGTCCTTCACACCCTTGCTGCAACTCAAGAAGTTCCCGACATACCCGTCTCACTCGAGAGGAAGCACGAGAGTCCCGCCCACATCCAGAGGAGCCCCGTTTCCGCCTCATAGCTCGAGAGGAGGATCCTTTCCCTGCGTGGTCGGGAAAGAATTCCGGCGTTCCCGTCGCATCTCAAGAGGAGGGCTCTCCACAGGAAAGGCGGAGGAACTCCAGGGTCGTGCCACCATTCCCAGAGTTCCCCAGATGTCTCAGTCCATTCCAGGGAAACCTGTTTTCCCTGCACTGCCTCGACTTTCAAGCCGAGGATCGACTCACACCACGGTGGCACGTGGGACAGCCCTGTGGGAAAGCCTCGTGGGAAAGCCTCGGGGAAAGCCTCGAGGGAAAGCCACAGATCCCTTGATCCACGCGAAGGGAAGCGTGACACTGCTGCTACAGCTCGGGAGGAAAGCGCACGTGCATGCCCCCACTCGAGACGAGGACTGACTCCCCTGGGAGACTCCAGAAGTACCCCAAGATCCATGTCAGCACTGGAGAGGAATCCTCAGGTTCCGGCACCGACTCCACACAAAGATCTTAGGCCCGGCATCGACGGGAGAGGAATCCCGAGAGGCCCCGAGCAACTCGCATGGGGACTGGCCTTTCCTGAGGCCACCAGAGCGGGTCCCTGAGGTCCCTGTCGTAAGTCGAGAGCACCTGCCGCAACTCGAGAAAATCCAGGAGGTTCTCCCCTCCAGGCGAGATGAGGCCCATTTCCGCTGAGGCGTCTCGAGGCTAATCAACACCTCTGGAACTTCCAAAGGGTCCTTCACACCCTTGCTGCAACTCAAGAAGTTCCCCGACATACCCCTCTCCACTCGAGAGGAAGCACGAGAGTCCGCCCACATCCAGAGAGCCCCGTTTCCGCCTCATAGCTCGAGAGGGTGGATCCTTTCCCTGCGTGTCGGGAAAGAATTCCGGCGTTCCGGTCGCATCTCAAGGAGAGCGCTCTCCACAGGAAAACACGAGGGACTCCAGGGTCGTGCCACCATTCCCTGAGTGCCAGAGATTTCTCAGTCCATTCCAGGGAAACCTGTTTTCCCTGCACTGCCTCGACTTTCAAGCGAGGATCGACTCACACCACGGTGGCACGTGGGACAGCCCTGTGTGAAAGCCTCGTGGGAAGCCTCTTGGGAAAGCCTCGAGGAAAGCCACAGATCCCTTGATCCACGCAAAGGAAGTGACACTGCTGCTACAGCTCGGGAGGAAAGCGCACGTGCATGCCCCCACTCGAGACGAGGACTGACTCCCCTGGGGAGACTCCAGAAGTACCCCAAGATCCATGTCAGCACTGGAGAGGAATCCTCAGGTTCCGGCACGGACTCCACAAAGATCTTAGGCCCCGTCATTGACGGGAGAGGAATCCCGGGCCCCGAGCAACTCGCATGGGGACTGGCCTTTCCTGAGGCCACCAGAGCGGGTCCCTGAGGTCCCCGTCGTAAGTCGAGAGCACCTGCCGCAACTCGAGAAAATCCAGGAGGTTCTCCCTCCAGGCGAGATGAGGCCCATTTCCGCTGAGGCATCTCGAGGCTAATCACACCTAACCTCTGAACTTACAAAGGGTCCTTCACACCCTTGCTGCAACTCAAGAAGTTCCCCGACATACCCCGTCTCCACTCGAGAGGAATCACGAGAGTCCGCCCTCATCCAGAGGAGCCCCGTTTCCGCCTCCTAGCTCGAGAGGAGGGATCCTTCCCCTGCGTGGTCGGGAAAGAAATCCCGGCATTTCCGTCGCATCTCAAGTGGAGGCGCTCTCCACAGGAAAGGCCGAGAGGAACTCCACGGTCGTGCACCATTCCAGAGTCCCTCAGATGTCTCAGTCCAATTCAGGGAAACCTTTTTTCCCTGCACTGCCTCGACTTTCAAGCCGAGGATCGACTCTCACCACGGTGGCACGTGGGACAGCCCTTGTGGGAAAGACTCGAGGGAAAGCCTCGTGGGAAAGCCTCGAGGAAAGCCTCAGATCCCTTGATCCACGCGAAGGGAAGCCTGTGACACTGCTGCTATAGCTGGGGAGGAAAGCGCACGTGCATGCCCCCCACTCGAGACGAGGACTGACTCCCCAGGAGAGACTCAGGACGTACCCAAGATCCATGTCAGGCACTGGAAGAGGAATCTCAGGTTCCGGCACCGACTCCACACAAGGTCTTAGGCCCGGCATCGACAGGAGAGGAATCCCGAGAGGCCTCCGAGCAAACTCGCATGGGGAATGGCCTTTCCTGAGGCCACCAGAGCAGGTCCCTGAGGTCCTCGTCTTAAGTCGAGAGCACCTGTGGCAACTCTAGAAAATCCAGGAGGTTCTCCCCTCCAGGCGAGATGAAGCCCATTTCCGCGGAGGCGTCTCGAGGCTAATCAACCTGGCCTCTGGAACTTCCAAAGGGTTCCTTCACACCCTTGCTGCAACTCAAGAAGTTCCCCGACGTACCCCTCTCCACTCGAGAGGAAGCACGAGAGTCCTGCCCAAATCCAGAGAGCCCCGTTTCCGCCTGATAGATCGAGAGGTGGAATCCTTTCCCTGCGTTGTCGGGAAAGAATTCCCGGCGTTCCGGTCGCATCTCAAGAGGAGCGGTCTCCACAGGAAACACGAGGGGATCTCCAGGGTCGTGACACCATTCCCTGAGTGCCAGAGATTTCTCAGTCCATTCCAGGGAAACCTGTTTTCCCTGCACTGCCTCGACTTTCAAGCCGAGGATCACTCACACCACGGTGGCACGTGGGGACAGCCTGTGTGAAAGCCTCGTGGGAAAGCCTCGTGGAAAGCCTCGAGGAAAAGCCACATATCCCTTGATCCACGCCAAAGGGAAGTGTGACACTGCTGCTACAGCTCGGGAAGGAAAGCGCACGTGCATGCCCCCACTCGAGACGAGGACTGACTCCCCTGGGGAGACTCCAGAAGTACCCCAAGACCATGTCAGCACTGGAGAGGAATCCTCAGGTTCCGGCACCGACTCCACACAAGATCTTAGGCCCCGTCATTGACGGGAGAGGAATCCGAGAGGGCCTCGAGCAACTCGCATGGGGACTGGCCTTTCCTGACGCCACCACAGCGGGTCCCTGAGGTTCCCGTCGTAAGTCGAGAGCACCTGCGCCCAACTCGAGAAAATCCAGGAGGTTCTGCCCTCCAGGCGAGATGAGGCCCATTTCCGCTGAGGCGTCCTGAGGCTAATCACATCTAAACTCTGGAACTTCCAAAGGGTCCTTTCACACCCTTACTGCAACTCAAGAAGTTCCTCGACAAACCGGTCTCCACTCGAGAGGAAGAACGAGAGTCCCGCCCACATCCAGCGGAGACCCGTTTCCGCCTCCTAGCTCGAGAGGAGGGATCCTTTCCCTGCGTGGTCGGAAAAAATTCCCGGCGTTCCGCTCGCATCTCAAGAGGAGGCGCTCTCCACAGGAAAGTCGAGACGAACTCCAGTGTCATGTCAATATTCCCAGAGCTCCTGCCAGAAGTCTCAGTCCATTCCAGGGAAACTGTTTTCCCTGCACTGCCTCGACTTTCAAGTCGAGGATCGACGCACACCAAGGTGGCACGTGGGACAGCCCTGTGGGAAAGCCTCGTGGGAAAACCTCGTGGGAAAGCCTCGAGGGAAAGCCCCAGATCCCTTGATCCACGCCAAGGGAAGCGCCGACACTGCTGTTACAGCTCGGGAGGAAAGCGCACCTGCATGCCCCCACTCGAGACGAGGACTGACTCCCCTGGGGAGACTCCAGAAGTACCCCAAGATCCATGTCAGCACTGGAGAGGAATACCTCAGGTTCCGGCACCGATTCCACACAAGGTCTTAGGCCCCGGCTTCGACGGGAGAGGAATCCCGAGAGGCCCCCGAGCATCTCGCATGGGGACTGGCCTTTCCTGAGGCCACCAGAGCGGGTCCCTGAGGTCCCAGTCGTAAGTCGAGAGCACCTGCCGCAACTCGAGAAAATCCAGAAGGTTCTCCCCTCCAGGCGAGATGAGGCCCATTTCCACTGAGGCGTCTGGAGGCTAATCACATCTAACATCTGGAACTTCCAAAGGGTCATTCACTCCTTTACTGCAACTCAAGAAGTTCCTCGACAAACCGGTCTCCGCTCGAGAGGAAGCACGAGATTCCCGCCCACATCCAGCAGAGACCCGTTTCCGCCTCCTAGCTCGAGAGTAGGGATCCTTTCCCTGCGTGGTCGGGAAAGAATTCCCGGCGTTCCCTTCGCATCTCAAGAGGAGGCGCTCTCCACAGGAATGTTGAGAGGAACTCCAGGGTTGTGCCACCATTCCCAGAGTCCCCCAGATGTCTCAGTCCATTCCAGGGAAACCTGTTTTCCCTGCACTGTCTCGACTTTCTAGCCGGGGTTGGACTCACACCACGGTGGCACGTGGGACAGCACTGTGGGAAAGCCTCGTGGGAAAGCCTTGATGGAAAGCCACAGATCCCTTGATCCACACGAAGGGAAGCGCGACACTGCTGCTACAGCTCGGTAGGAAAGTGCACGTGCATGCCCCCACTCGAGACGAGGACTGACTCCCCTGGGGAGACTCCAGAAGTACCCCAAGATCCATGTCAGCACTGGAGAGGAATCCTCAGGTTCCGGCACCGACTCCACACAAGATCTTAGGCCCCTGCATCGACGGGAGAGGAATCCCGAGAGGGCCTCGAGCAACTCGCATGGGGACTGGCCTTTCCTGACGCCACCACAGCGGGTCCCTGAGGTTCCCGTCGTAAGTCGAGAGCACCTGCCGCAACTCGAGAAAATCCAGGAGGTTCTCCCCTCCAGGCGAGATGAGGCCCATTTCCGCTGAGGCGTCCTGGAGGCTAATCACACCTAAACTCTGGAACTTCCAAAGGGTCCTTCACACCCTTACTGCAACTCAAGAAGTTCCTCGAAAAACCGGTCTCCACTCGGAGAGGAAGCACGAGAGTCCCGCCCACATCCAGCGGAGACCCGTTTCCGCCTCCTAGCTCGAGAGGAGGGATCCTTTCCCTGCGTGGTCGGAAAAAATTCCCAGGCGTTCCGCTCGCATCTCAAGAGGAGGCGCTCTCCACAGGAAAGTCGAGACGAACTCCAGTGTCATGTCAATATTCCCAGAGTCCTGCAGAAGTCTCAGTCCATTCCAGGGAAACTGTTTTCCCTGCACTGCCTCGACTTTCAAGTCGAGGATCGACGCACACCAAGGTGGCACGTGGGACAGCCCTGTGGGAAAGCCTCGTGGGAAAACCTCGTGGGGAAAGCCTCGAGGGAAAGCCCCAGATCCCTTGATCCACGCCAAGGGAAGCGCGACACTGCTGCTACAGCTCGGAAGGAAAGCGCACGGTGCATGTCCCCACTCGAGACGAGGACTGACTCCCCTGGGGAGACTCCAGAAGTACCCCAAGTTCCATGTCAGCACTGCAGAGGAATCCTCAGGTTCCGGCACTGACTCCACACAAGGTTTTAGGCCCCAGCATCGACGGGAGCAGAAACCCGAGAGGTCCCCGAGCAACTCGCAAGGGGACTGGCCTTTCCTGAGGCCACCAGAGCGGGTCCCTGATGTCCCCGTCGTAAGTCGAGAGCACCTGCCGCAACTCGAGAAAATCCAGGAGGTTCTCCCCTCCATTCGAGATGAGGCCCATTTCCACTGAGGCGTCTTGAGGCTAATCACACCTAAACTCTGGAACTTCCAAAGGGTCCTTCACACCCTTGCTGCAACTCAAGAAGTTCCCCGACATACCCGACTCCACTCGAGAGGAAGTACGAGAGTCCCGCCCACAACCAGAGGAGCCCCGTTTCCGCCTCCTAGCTCGAGAGGAGGCTTCCTTTCCCTGCGTGGTCGGGAAAGAATTCCCGGCCTTCCCGTCGCATCTCAATTGGAGGCGCTCTCCACAGGAAAAGGCGAGAGGAACTCCAGGGTCGTGCCACATTCCAGAGTCCCCCAGATGTCTCAGTCCATTCCAGGGAAACCTGTTTTCCCTACACTGCCTCGACTTTCAAAGCCGAGATCGACTCACACCACGGTGGCACGTGGGACAGCCCTGTGGGAAAG
>NW_017197747.1:0-7939 GCF_001704415.2 Capra hircus
TGAGACGAGGACTGACCCCCTGGGGAGACTCAGAAGTACCCCAAGATCCATGTCCAGCACTGGAGAGGAATCTTCAGGTCCGCACCGACTCCACACAAGGTATTAGGCCCCGGCATCGATTGGAGAGGAATCCCGAGAGGCCCCGGAGAAACTCGCATGGGACTGGCCTTCCTGAGGCCACCAGAGAGGGTCAATGAGTCCCCATCGTAAATCGAGAGCACCTGCGCAACCCGAGAAAATCCAGGAGGTTCTCCCCTCCGCGAGATGATGCCATTTCCGCTGAGACGTCTCGAGGCTAATCACACCTAACCTCTGGAACTTCCGAAGGGTCCTTCACACCCTTGCTGCAACTCAAGAAGATCCCCGACATACCCGTCTCACTCGAGAGGAAGCACGAGAGTCCCGCCCACATCCAGAGGAGCCCCGTTTCCGCCTCCTAGCTCGAGAGGAGGGATCTTTCCCTGCGTGGTCGAGAAAGAATTCTCGGCGTTCCGGTCTCATCTCAAGAGGAGGCGCTCTCCACAGGAAACGCGAGAGGAACTCCAGGGTCGTGCCACATTAACAGAGTCCCCCAGATGTCTCAGTACATTCCAGGGAAACCTGTTTTCCCTGCACTGCCTCGCCTTTCAAGCCGAGGATCGACTCACACCACGGTGGCACGTGGGACAGCCCTGTGGGAAAGCCTCGTGGGAAAGCCTCGAGGAAAGTCTTGTGGGAAAGTCTTGTGGGAAAGGCTTGAGCGAAAGCCACAGTTCCCTTGATCCACGCGAAGGGAAGCGTGACACTGCTGCTACAGCTCGGAGGAAGGCGCACGTGCATGCCCCCACACGAGACGAGGACTGACTCCCCTGGGAGACTCCAGAAGTACCCCAAGATCCATGTCGGCACTGGAGAGGAATATTCAGGTTCCGGCACCGACTCCACACAAGGTCTTAGGCCCCGGCATCGTCGGGAGAGGAATCCAAGAGGCCCCGAGCAAGTCGCATGGGGACTGGCCTTTCCTGAGGCCACCAGAGCGGGTCCGTAGGTCCCCGTCGTAAGTAGAGAGCACTGCCTCAACTCGAGAAAATAGAGGAGGTTCTCCCCCCTCCAGGCGAGATGAGTCCCATTTCCACTGAGGCGTCTCGAGGCTAATTACACCTAACCTCTGGAAATTCCAAAGGGTCCTTCACACCATTGCTGCAACTCAAGAAGTTCCCTGACATACCCGTTGACACTCGAGAGGAAGCACGAGATTCAGCCCACATCCAGAGGAGAGACCCGTTTCCGCCTGCTGTCTCGAGAGGAGGGATCCTTTCCCTGCGTGGTCAGGAAAGAATTCCCGGCGTTCCCGACGCATCTCAAGAGGAGGTGCTCATCTCACTAAAGGCGAGAGGAACTCCAGGGTCGTGCCACAATTAGCAGAGTCACCCAGATGTCTCAGTCCATTCTAGGGAAAACTGTTTTCCCTGCACTGCCTCGACTTTCAAGCCGAGGATCGACTCACACCACGGTGGCACGTGAGACAGCCCTGTGGGTAAGCCTCGTGGGAAAGCCTCGAGGGAAAGCCACAGATCCCTTGATCCACGCGAAGGGAAGCGTGACACTGCTGCTACAGCTTGGGAGGAAAGCGCACCTGCATGCCCCCACTCAAGACGAGGACTGACTCCCCTGGGAGACTCCAGAAATTCCAAGATCCATGTCATCCCTGGAGAGGAATCCTCAGGTTCCCGGCACCGACTCCACACAAGGTCTTAGGCCCCCGGTATCGACGGGAGAGGAATCCCGAAGAGGCCACCGAGCAACTTGTATGGGGACTGGCCTTTCCTGAGGCCACACACCCGGTCCCTGAGGTCCCCGTCGTATGTCGAGAGCACCTGCTGTAACTGGAGAAATCCAGGAGGTTCTGCCCTCCAGGCGAGATGAGGCCATTTCCGCTGAGGCGTCTCGAGGCTAATCACACCTAACCTCTGGAACTTCCAAAGGGTCCTTCACACCCTTGCTACAACTCAAGAAGTTCCCCCGACATACCCGTCTCCACTCGAGAGGAAGCATAACAGTCCCGCCCACATCCAGAGGAGCCCCGTTTCCGCCTCCTAGCTTAGAGGAGGGATTCTTTCCCTGCGTGGGTGGAAAGAATTCCCCGTGTTCCCGTCGCATCTCAAGAGGAGGAGATCTCCACAGGAAAGGCGAGAGGGACTCCAGGGTCTTGCCAGCATTCCAAGAGTCCCCCAGATGTCTAAGTCCATTCCAGAAGAACCTGTTTTCCCTGCACTGCCTCGAATTTCACGCCGAGGATCGACTCACACCACCGTGGCACGTGGGACAGCCCTGTTGGAAAGCTTCGTGTGAAAGCCTCAATGGAAAGCGACAGATCCCTTGATCCACACGTCAGAAAGCGTGACACTGCTGCTACAGCTCGTGAGGAATTGGCAGGTGCATGGCCCCACATGAGATGAGGACTGAATCCCGTGGCAAAGACTCCAGAAGTATGGAAAGACTCATGTCAGCACTGGAGAGGCATCCTCAGGGGTCTGGCCCCGACTCCACACAAGAGTCTTAGGCACCGGCATCGATGGTGAGGAATCCCTAGAGGCCCCTGGTAACTCGCATGGGGACTGGCCTTTCCTGAGGCCACCAGAGCGGGTCCCTGAGGTCCGCATCGTAACTCGAGAGCACCTGCCGCAACTGGGTAAAATCCAGGAGGTTCTCCCCTCCAGGCGAGATGAGGCCCATTTCCCTGAGGCCTATATGCTGTATGTAATTTCCACTGATATTTAGAGCTTCACATACCTGTTAATTAACGTGGCTACAAAGACAGGGCCATTGTCGGATTCTATACTGGTTGGAAACCCAAGTCTGGGAATTATTTCTCAAATCAGCGAGCTACTTCATTTTCTTTTTCAGATCAGGTAGGGAAGGCCTCTGCCCAACCGGAGAAGGTACCTACTATTCTAGTAAGTCATGATAAACAGGTGACTGCCTTTGCTTCCCCGAAGGACACTCGCTTTCCCTGCATCCTGAGAACTCCACGTCTCAGCCAGTTGGAAAAGCGCTTCTTGGAGGTCCATTATTCAGGGGCAACTTCCCCTGGAGCCCGGGGCCATAGGGAGCGGCTCCACACTCCCAGGGAAAGGGCAGAGCACAGCCACACATCTGTCCCATCCCTTTGCTCTGTAGGAGAGCTCTAGTGAGCCTAGGTCTGTCAGGAAAATTCTTGGCTCCTATGGGGACACATTCTATGTGTGAAACTGCATCCAGGACCTAGGGGCCACAGGGCGCCTGTTTCTCTCGGGGCGGAGGGGGTGGGGGGCCTGAAGCAGTGCGGCCCAGCAACAGCTTCCACATCCATCCAATTGCTCTTTTCTTACCTCTGATAGAACTAGCTTTGTTCCAGCCTTTGGCAATTTGGAGGCAAGCGGGCCCCACTTCCTCCCCAAGGAGGCATGGGACCTACTTTGAGTGGAAAGGCCCTCACGGAGCTGAACCCAGGAAGGCACCCAGTCATGTCTGACACATTCCTGCATCCTGCTTCTTCATGAGCAATACCGCTATAAGCTAGGAATGTCTTTCCAAGGCTCAGAAAGGACAGGGGAGATGCATGGTGCTGCCTCTGGAATTTCGGTCCTCTGAGCAGACCTGGAGGTCTCCCCTTGAAGGAGCTAACCAGTTTCTTCCAAAATACAGGCTTGCAAACACACACTGGGTGGCTGCCTCTTCTTCCCTGTAGGACGATCACTTTCCCCGCATCCTGTGAACTCTGCATCACAGCCTGCTGGAAAAGCGCTTCTTGGAGGTCATTTTTCAGGGACAATTTTCCCTGGAGCCCGGGGCCATAGGGAGGGCCCCATGCTCGCTGGGAAAGGCAGAGTCACATCCACAGTCTGTTCTACCCCTTTTGCCCTGTAGGAGAGCTCTAGTGAGCCTAGGTCTGTCAGGAAAATTCTTGGCTCCTATGGGGACACACCCTGTGTGTTAACCTGCATATCGGACCTAGGGGCCACAGGGCGCCTGTTCCTCTCGGGGGGGACCCTGAAGTGGTGCGGCCCAGCAACAGCCTGAACATCCATCCGATTGCTCTTTTCTTCCTTCTGATAGAGCTAGCTTTGCTTCTCGCTTTGGCATTTCGGAAGCCAGGGGGAGCCCCACCGCTGTTGTCCTGGGGTCTATTGGAGGTACCGGGTCTATTGGACCCCAGCATGGCACTCGACCCCCTCAGACACACTCCCGCAGCCTCCTTCCCCATGGGCAGGACTGTTCTGACCTAGGAATGTGTTCCCAAGGCTCAGAAAATGCAGGGAGACACACGGCCCTGACTCTGGAACTGAGGCCGTTGGAGCAGGCCTGGAGGTCTGACGTCTGAGACGCCAAACACTTGCTGCAAGATACAGGTGTGAAAACACACTCTCTGGGGCTGCCTTTCCTTCCTCCAAGGAAGAGAGCTTTTCCAGTCTCCTCCGTGCTGAGTCATACAAGGCTGCAAAGGTCTGGCTTAGAGGGCATTTCTCAGCGGCAATGGCCCCTGAGGCCCTGCACCCAGGGAGGGATCCTACCCTCCCAGGGGAAGTCAAAGCAACCTCCAAACAGCTGTTCTCTCATGTTTCCTCTGCAGGAGGGAGCTAGTGAGCCCAGGTCTGTCTGGAACGTTCTTGGATCCTGCGGGGAAATCATCCTGGGAGCCCACCTGGATACCAGTCGTAGGGGCTAAAATTCGCATTTTCCTTCCTTGGAGCCCTAACGCAGTACAGCCTAGCAACTGCTTGAAAATCCATCCTGTTGCTGTTTTCTTCCCTCTGACAGAGCGAGCTTTGCTCCCCATTTGGGATTTCAGAAGCAAGGTGGTGGCCTGCAACTCCTTGCCTGGGGTCCATTGGAGGTGCAAGGTGCCCTCGACCAGGTGACCCCAGCATGACACCTGGCCCCCTCAGACACACTCCCGCAGCCTGCTTCCCCATGGGCAGGACTGCTCTCACCTTAGGAATGTGTTTGCAAGGCCAGGAAACTGCAGGGAGACACAAGGCCCTGATTCTGGCAATTGAGTCTGTTGGAACAGGCCTGCAGGTCTTCTGTCTAACAAGCCAAACACTTGCTGCAAGATACAGGCCTGAAAACACACTCTTGGGCTGCCTTTCCTTCCTCCAAGGAAGAGAGTTTTCTCAGCCTCCTGTGGGCTGAGAGTCACACAGGGCTGAAAAGCACTTGCTGGGAGATTATTTTTCATTGGCCATGGCCCCTGAGGCCCTGTGCTCAGGGAGGGCTCCCTCCCTCCCAGGGAAAGTCAAAGGAAGCTCCAAACGGCTGTTCAATCATGTTTCTGAGAGAGTCATTGCCAAGGCAGGTTTTATAAGAAGTTCAAGGGTCCCCAAGGAGAGAGGGGTCTAGAATTCTCAAGGAGGAAGGAAGGACAAACTGTTTTTCCCTCTACTTTCCTTAGGATTATATAACAATCATGCATCCTTCTTGAGGACGGTCTCTGGAAAAAACCTTCTGGCTAATCCTGTTATCTTAAAATGTAAATTATGGGAGTAGGTCTAGTGAGTCTTTACAACCTCCAGACATTCTTTTGTTCGTTGTCATAACTTATTGGAGAGTATATAACTCCATTTACTAACACTAGCAAGGGGGTACGCTTTCTGCCCCTTGTGATGTCTCTGTCAGAAGCTTTCTCTATCTCCTTTATCCTTTAATAAAACTCTATTGCACAAAAGCTCTGAGCAATCAAGCCTCGTCTTGGGCCCTGGATTGAATTCTTCTCCTCCATAAGCCAAGAATCCCAGCATCTTTTCGTGGTTCAGCAACAATATTTCATTTCCTCTGCAGGAGAGAGCTAGTGAGCTTAGGTCTGTCTGGAACATTCTTGGATCCTGTGGGGAAAATATCCTGTGCACACATCTGGATACTGGGCCTAGAGGCCAAAAATTTGCATTTCTTTCCCGGGGAGCCCTAACGTGGTGTGACTTAGCAACTGCTTGAAAATCCATCCCATTGCTGTTTTCCTCCTTCTGACAGAGCTAGCTTTGTTCCCTGCTTTGGGATGTCTCAACCGAAGGGCCGGTCCATAGCTACTCGCCTGGGGCCCATTGGATGTGCAAGGTGCCCTCGACTAGGTGACCCTAGCATGGCACTCAGCCCGCTCAGACACACTCCCGAGGCTTCTTTCTCATGGGAAGCCACTGCTCCAACCTAGGAATGTGTCTGCAATGCTTGGAAAGTGCAGTGAGACACACAGCCCTGACTCTGCAATTGAGGCCCTCAGAGCAAGCCTGCAGCTCTGATGTCTGAGAAGCAAAAACACTTGCCTGCAAAGAGAGGCCTGAAAACACACTCTCTGTGGATGACTTTCCTTCCTCTAAGGAAGATAGTTTTCCCAGTCTCCTGCTTCCTGAATGTCACACAGCTGGAATGCGCTTGCTTGGAGGTCGTGATTCAGTGGCAATGACCCCTGAGGCCCTTTGCCCAGCGGAGGGCTCCCACACTCACAGGCAATCAAAGCAACTTCCAAGTGAGTCAGCTCTTCACATCAAGTGGCCAAAGTATTGGAGTTTCAGGTTCAGTATTAGTCCTTCCAATGTATATTCAGACCTGATTTCCTTTAGGATGGAGTGGTTGTGGTCTCCTTGTAGTCTAAGCGACCTACAAGCATCTTCTCCAACACCACAGTTCAAAAGCATCCAATTTTCAGCTGTCACTTTCTTTATAGTACATCTTTCATATCCATCCATGACATATGGGAAAAACCATAGCCTTGACTGGATGGATCTTTGTTGGCAAAAGCAACGTCTCGGCTTTTTAATATGCTGTCTAGTTTTGGTCATCACTTTTCTTCCAAGTCATAAATATGTTTTAAGTTCATGGAGGCAGCCATCACCTGCCAGTGATTTCCAAGCCCCCAAAAATAGTCTGCTGCTGTTTCCAATGTTTTCCCATCTATTTGCCATGAAGTGATGAGACTGGATGCAATGATTTTAGTTTTCTGAATGCTGAGCCTTTAAGCTAACTTTTCACTCTCCTCTTTCACTTTCATCAGGAGACTCTTTAGTTCTTCTTCACTTTCTGCCATAAGGGTGGTGTCATCTGCATATCTGAGATTCTTGATATTTCTCCCAGCAATCTGGATTCCAGCGTGTGCTTCTCCAGCCCAGTGTTTCTCATGATGTACTCTGCATATAAGTTAAATAAGCAGGCTGACAATATACAGCCTTGACATATTCCTTTCCTATTAGAACCAGTCTGTTGTTCCATGTCCAGTTCGAACTGTTTCTTCCTGGACCTGCATACAGGTTCTCAAGAGACAGGTCAGGTGGTCTGGTATTCCCATCTCTTCAGAATTTTCCCAGTTTATTGTGATCCACACAGTCAAAGGCTTTGGCATAGTCAATAAAGCAGAAATAGATGTCTTTTTTTCTGGAACTCTCTTGCTTTTTCAATGATCCAGTGGATGTTGGCAGTTTGATCTCTGGTTTCTCTGCATTTTTTAAATCCCTCTTGAACATTTGGAAGTCACAGTTCATGTGAACTTGGAGAATTTTGAGCATTACTTTACTAGTGTGTGAGATGAGTGCAATTGTGCAGCACCTTGAATATTTTTGTCATTGCCTTTCTTTGGGATTGGAATGAAAACTGACCTAATGACTAGATGTTCAATTGCATATGCTGAAAGAACTGGCTGTGCAGTTTTGAAGAAAAAAAAATCATTTTAACCCATTTTCTCTGAAGTGCAAGGCATATCATGGCCATCCCTGAGTCATAAAATCACCTTTTCTTTATGTAGTCATAGTTTCATGCCTAAATTATATGCCAAACTCGTGCTCAAATGGACTCTGATGTCAGGGGCAGATCAACTAATAAAAAGCTTGGATGTCCCTCTGGAGGAAGTGAGATCTTGTCCACGAGAAGAATCTGAAGGGTTAAGGAACTTGCAAGAGTTGGGGAAGCAATATATAAGAATAACCATATTAAC
>NW_017197748.1:0-7939 GCF_001704415.2 Capra hircus
CAACTTGAATTATAACTGACCAGCATTGACCAGGACTATCAGATTTTCACGGATGTCACAGTCTACGGACGCGTCACATAATTTCTAGGATATCCATATTAGGAACTGAAGGAATCTTTGACCTAGGGAAGAAAACAACAGTCTCAAAGGCCCTTGCTGAATCATCTATCAGCAAGGAATGTCTTTGCAAGGATCGCAAAGTGAAGGGAAATACACCGACCTGCCTCTGCAACTTCGGTCCTCTGAGCAGATCTGGAGGTCTCCCTTTGTATAAGCTAACCTGTTCCTTCCAAATAGAGGTTTGCAACACAAAACAAGTGGGCGCTATTCTTCCCCGAAGGAGGCTCTCTTTCCCCACATTGCGAACTCCTTGCGAAGGAGCCTCCTCTCTTTCTTCCCGCATCTGCGAACTCCCTTTCCCAGCCTCCTGGAAAAGCGCTTCTTGCAGTTCCTTTCAGAAAATCCTATGGACGGAGAAGCCTGGTAGGCTGCAGTCCGTGGGGTCGCTGAGGGTCGGACACGACTGAGCGACTGCACTTTCATTTTCACTTTCATGCATTGGAGAAGGCAATGGCAACCCACTTACTGTTCTTGCCTGGAGAATCCCAGGGACGGGGGAGCCTAGTGGGCTACCGTCTATGGCGTCGCACAGAGTCGAACACGACTGAAGCAACTTAGCAGCAGCAGCAGCAGCAGCAGCCAGTTCCTTTCTTAGGGCAGTTATCCCTGAGATTGGGACCTGGAAAGGCAGAGCCACCTCCACACACACGTCTTTTCTGTCCCCTTTCCTCTGGAGGAGAGCTCTAGTGAGCCTAGGTCTGTCAGGAAAATTCTTGGCTTTGACGGGATCCCACCCGGTGTGTGAACCTGCATACCCGACCTAGGGGCCACAGGGCACCTGTTTTGCTCGAGTGGGTCCTGGAGGGGTGCAGCATAGCAAGAGCTTAAAAATCCATCCAATTTGTCTTTTTTTTTACCTCGGAGAGAACGAGTTTGCTCCACCTCCACCCGTTGGCAGTGTGGAGGGAAGAGGGCACCACCCTCTCCCAAAGGGGACATAGGGCCTACCAGGAGAGAAAGGCCCCTTGAGGAGCTGAGCCCAGGTAGGCAGCCAGTGATGTCAAGCACACTCCCGCTGCTTGCTTCTTCATGGGCACTCCCATGATCTGCTAGGAATGTCTTTGCAAGGATCTCAAAGGGAAGGGGAGATACATGGCCCTGTCTCTGGAACTTCAGTCCTCTGAGCAGATCTGGAGGTCTTGAGTTGTATAAGCAAACCTGTTCCTTCCAAATAGAGGCTTGCAAACACACCCCCGGTGGTTGCCTCTTCTTCCCCGAAGAAGTCTTTCTTTCCCCACATGCTGCGAACTCCCTGTCCCAACCTCCCATTCCTTTCTTAGAGGCAGTTACCCCTGAGCTTGGGGCCATAGGGAGTAGCCCCACACTCACAGGGAAAGGCAAAGACTCCTCCATACATCTCCTCTATCCCCTTTGCTCTGGAGGAGAGCTCTAGTGAGCCTAGGTCTTTCAGGAAAATTCTTGGCTTGGACAGGATCTCACCCTGTTTGTGAACCTGCATACCCAACCAGGGGCCACAGAGCACCTGTTTCAGTAAAGTGGGCCCTGAAAGGGTGCAGCCTAGCAAGAGCTTGAAAATCCATTCAATTGCTGTTTTTGTACCTCTGACAGAACGAGCTTGGCTCCACCCTTTGGCAGTGAGGAGAAAAGAGGCATGACACCCTCCCCAAGGGGACATGGGGCCTACTTCGAGAGGAAAGGCCCCTTGTGGAGTTGAGGCCAGGAAGGCACACAGTCGTGTCAAACACACTCTCACTGCTTGCTTCTTCAGGGGCACTCCCGCTATCAGCTAGGAATGTCTTTGCAATGATCACAAAGGGAAGGGAAGATACAGGGCCCTGCTTCTGGACCTCCGGTGCTCTGAGCAAATCTCGAGGTCTCCAGTTGTTGGTCAAGGTCAAGGTCAAGGTCAAGTTCAAGTTCAAGGTAAAGTTCAAGGTCAAGTTCAAGTTCAAGTTCATGGTAAAGGTTAAGAGCAAGTTCAGGTTCAGGTTCAAGGTCAGGTTCAAGGTCAAGGTCAAGGTCAACGTCAAGGTCAACGTCAAGGTCAAGGGCAAGGCAAGGCCAAGCCCAAGGCCAATGTAAGGGCAAGGGCAACGCCAAGGGCAAGGCCAAGGCCCAGGCCAAGGCAAAGTCCAAGGCCACCAAAGCGAAGCCCAAACCCCGTAACACCTGACAGAAGGCAGAAGCCACTAGGCCCCTGTGCAGAGGAAGCCACTGAAGGCAGCAAGGCCACAGAGCTCCCCGACTCCCATTCCCATAAGAAGATGTGAGGATAAAGGGCCTCATCCCAGCACAGCACCCGCTCCCACCACCCCCCAACCCCGGCTCCCGCCCCCCGCAGCACGCCCCCTGAAACAACACTGTCTTCCCAGAAAAGAGAGCGGAGAAGCCATGTGTGTGCCAAAGGAGCAAGATGAACGAACGATGCCACGCCCTCCGAATTTGGGCACACCTGACGCCTCAGAACCCCGGGCCCAGCCGATGTGTCCCCGCCGATCTCGGGCGTTAGGGGGGGTTGACACGTTGGCCGAGAGCCCTTGCCCTGACCACCCGCAAATCCCCTGAGACGTGATCCGACCCCAGGGACCGAGGGCAAACGTACCGCTTGAGGTGCTGGAGGAGCCAGACGAAGCCATGGTGGGAGAGGCACACGGGCACGCTGCAGACTGCTGGCCGAGTGGGCGGGGACCGAGCAGCTCAGGACTCTGGAGAGCGGGAGGCGGCTCCGCCACCATTGACGTCAATAGGGTTAGGGTGGGTAGATGGAGGGGGCCGCCCCTGGCCTCTTTCCAAGCAGAGACCCTGGACGGAGTCCCGTGAAGCGAGTGGGCTTTTCCCGGGAACGGCTGTGCCCCGGACCGCCAAAATCCTCGTTGGGGTGGGCGGGCAGTTCGGGGGCTTTGGTTTGTGGCCCTCCCTCGCAGCGGGGGGTGGGATCAACCCTGGGTGGATCAATCAGGGGCCCTCAGCAGTGCCAAGGGAGCTCACCGCCCAGGAAACGCCCCTAGGTCCCTTTGAATTGGCCACCAACGCCCCCTTCCCCAGCCTGCCTTGCTCTAGGGTTTCCCGCCTTTTCACATTCCACAGGTCCCTGGGCCTCGACTGCCCCCCGCTGGCTCCTCCGAGGCATTCCGGGACACCGGACGCTCTCTCCAGCGCCTCCACCTAGATTCCTCGCTGTCCTGGCCTCCGTTTCCCCCCTGCCCCCTCCCCAACTCCTCCGTGGGCTCTTGGCGTCCTTTCCATACAGCAGTCCCAGAACGCCACCCCGAGGGCTTTGAGTTGCCTGGAGCCCAAGGCTCCAGCCAGAGACCTGAGGGGCCACCGTCTGGACTGACAGCTAATGCCATTTGGGGCTTTTCTCACGTGGAGCCTGAGGCCCCCACCTCCGCGGGCAACACCCCAGCGTGAGTGCCCTGGAGATACCCGCCCAAGGGGACAGTGTACCCCCTACTGTGGGGAAGGAGGTTCCTGTTTTCCCTGCACTGGTTCGACTTTCAGGCCGAGGATCAACTCACACCATGGTGGCACGTGGAATAGCCCTGTGGGAAAATCTCATGGGAAAGACTTGAGGGAAAGCCACAGATCCCTTGATCCACTCGACGGGAAGGGTGACTCTGCGCTACCGCTCGGGAGGAAAGCGCACGTGCATGACCCCACTCTAGCCGAGGACTGACGCCACTTGGGAGACTCCAGAAGTCCGCCAAGATCCATGTCAGCAATGGAGAGGAATCCTCAGGTTCTGGTCTGGACTCCACACAAGGTCTTAGGCCCCGGCATCGACGGGAGAGGAATCCCGAGAGGCCCCCGAGCAACTCGCATGGGGACAGGCCTTTCCTGAGGCCACCAGAGGGGGTCCCTGAGGTCCCCGTCGTAAGTCGAGAGCACCTGCCGCAACTCGAGAAAATCCAGGAGGTTCTCCCCTGCAGGCGAAATGAGGCCCATTTCCGCTGAGGCGTCTCGAGGCTAATCACACCTAACCTCTGGAACTTCCAAAGGGTCCTTCACACCCTTGCTGCAACTCAAGAAGTTCCCCCACATAGCCGTCTACACTCGAGAGGAAGCACGAGAGTCCCGCCCACATCCAGAGGAGCCCCATTTCCGCCTCCTAGCTCGAGAGGAGGGATCCTTTCCCTGCATTGTCGGGCAAGAATTCCGGGCCTTCCCGTTGCATCTCAAGAGGAGGCGCTCTCCACAGGAAAGGCGAGAGGATCTCCAGGGTCATGCCACCATTCCCAGAGTCCCCCAGATGTCTCAGACCATTCCAGGGAAAACTGTTTTCTCTGCACTGCCTCGACGTTCAAGCCGAGGATAGACTTACACCATGGTGGCATGTGGGACAGCCCTGTGGGAAAGCCTCGTGGGAAATCCTCGTGGGAAAGCCTCAAGCGAAAGCCACAGATCCCTTGATCCACGCCTATGGAAGCGTGGCACTGCTGCTACAGCTCGGGAGGAAAGCGCACGTGCATGCCCCCACTGGAGACGAGGACTGACTCCCTGGGGAGACTCCAGAAGTACCCCAAAATCCATGTCGGCACGGGAGAGGAATCCTCAGGTTCCGGCAGCAACTCCACACAAGGTCTTAGGCCCCGGCATCGACCGGAGAGGAATCCCGAGAGGCCCCCGAGCAACTCACATGGGGACTGGCCTTTCCTGAGACCACCAGAGCGGGTCTCTGAGGTCCCCGTCGTAAGTCGAGAGAACCTACCGCAACTCGAGAAAATCCAGGAGGTTCTCCCCTGCAGGCGAGATGAGGCCCATTTCCGCTGAGGCGTCTAGAGTCTAATCACACCTAACCTCTGGAACTTCCAAAGGGTCCTTCTCACCCTTGCTGCAACTCAAGAAGTTCCCCGACATACCCGTCTCCACTCGAGAGGAAGCACGAGAGTCCCGCCCACATCCAGAGGAGCCCCGTTTCCGCCTCCTAGCTCGAGAGGAGGGATCCTTTCCCTGCGTGCTCAGGAAAGAATTCCCGACGTTCCCGTTGCATCTCAAGAGAAGGCGCTCTCCACAGGAAAGGCGAGAGGAACTCCAGGGTCGTGCCACGATTCCAAGAGTCCCCCAGATATCTCAGTCCATTCCAGGGAAAACTGTTTTCCCTGCACTGCCTCGACTTTGAGCCGAGGATCGACTCACACCACGGTGGCACGTGGGACAGCCCTGTGGGTAAGCCTCGTGGGTAATCCTCGTGGGAAAGCCTCAAGGGAAAGCCACAGATCCCTTGATCCAAGCGAAGGGAAGCGTGACACTGCTGCTACAGCTCAGGAGGAGAGCGCACGTGCATGCCCCCACTCGAGACGAGGACTGACTCCCCTGGGGAGACTCCAGATGTAACCACAGATACATGTCAGCACTGGAGAGGAATGCTCTGGTTCCGGCACCGACTCCACACAAGATCTTAGGCCCCGGCATCGACGGGAGGGGAATCCCTAGAGGCCCCCGAGCAACTCGCATGGGGACTGGCCTTTCCTGAGGCCACCAGAGCGGGTCCCTGAGGTCCCCTTCGTAAGTCGAGAGCTCCTCCCGCAACTCGAGAATATCCAGGAGGTTCTCCCCTCCAGGCGAGATGAGGCCCATTTCCGCTGAAGCGATTCGAGGCTCATCACACCTAACCTCTGGAACTTCCAAAGCGTCCTTCACACCCTTGCTGCAACTCAAGAAGTTCCCCGACATACCCGTCTCCACTCGAGAGGAAGCACGACAGTTCTGCCCACATCCAGAGGAGCCCCGTTTCCGACTCCTAGCTCGAGAGGAGGGATCCTTTCCCTGCGTGGTCGGCAAAGAATTCCCGGCGTTCCCGTCGCCATCTCAAGAGGAGGCGCTCTCCACAGGAAAGGCGAGAGGAACTCCAGGGTCGTGCCACCATTCCCAGAGTCCCCCAGATGTCTCAGTCCATTCCAGGGAAACCTGTTTTCCCTGCACTGCATCGACTTTCAAGCCGAGGATCGACTCACACCACGGTGGCACGTGGGACAGCCCTGTGGGAAAGCCTCATGGGAAAAGCCTCGTGGGAAAGCCTCGAGGGAAAGCCACAGATCCCTTGATCCACGCGAAGGGAAGCGTGACACTGCTGCTACAGCTATGGAGGAAATCGCTCGTGTATGCCCCACTCGAGCCGAGGACTGACTCCCCTGGGGAGACTCCAGAATTACCCCAAAATACATGTCAGCACTGGAGGGGAAACCTCAGGTTTCGGCCCCGATACCACATAAGGTCTTAGGCCCCGGCATCGACGGGAAAGGAATCCCGAGAGACCCACTAGCAACTCGCATGGGGACTGGCCTTTCCTGTTGCCACCAGAGCGGGTCCATGAGGTCCCTGTCGTAAGTCTAGAGCACCTGCCTCAACTCGAGAAAGTCCAGGTGGTTTCTCCCCTCCCAGCGAGATGAGACCCATTTCCGCTGAGCCCTCTGGAGGCTAATCACACCTAACCTCTGGAACTTACAAAGGGTCCGTCACACCCATGCTGCAACTCAAGAAGTTCCCGGACATACCCGTCTCCACTCAAGAGGAAGCACGAGGGTCCCGCCCACATCCAGAGGAGCCCCGTTTCCGTCTCTTAGTTCGAGATCAGGGATAGTTTCCCTTCTTCGTTGGGAAAGAATTCCCGGCATTCCCGTCGCATCTCAAGAGGACGCACTCTCCACAAGAAAGTCGAGAGGAACTCCAGGGTCGTGCCACCATCCAAGAGTCCCCTAGATGTCACAGTCCATTCTAGAGGAACCTGCTTTCCTTGCACTATCTTGACTTTCATGCCGTGGATCGACTCACACCACAGTGGCACTTGGCACAGCCCTTTTGAAAGGCATCATGGGAAAGCCTCGTTTGAAGCCTCGAAGGATAGCCCAGATCCCTTGATCCACGCGACAGGAAGCGTGACACTTCAGCTACAACACGGGTTTAAAGCACCGGCGTATGCCCCCACTAGAGACGTGGACTGACTCCCCTGGGGGAGACTCGAGAAGTACCCCAAGATTCATGTCAGCACTGGAGAGGAATCCACAGGTTCCGGCCATGACGCCACACAAGGTCTTAGGCCCCAGCATTGACGGGAGAGGAATTCCGAGAGGCACGGAGCAACTCGCATGGGGACTTGCCTTTCCTGAGGCCACCAGAGCGGGTCCGTGAGGTCCCTGTCGTAAGTCGAGAGCGCCGGCCGCAACTCGAGAAAATCCAGGAGGTTCTCCCCTCGAGGCGAGATGAGGCCCTTTCCGCTGAGGCGTCTCGAGGCTAATCACACCTAACCTCTGGAACTTACAAAGGGTCCGTCACACACATGCTGCAACTCAACAAGTTCCCGACATACCTGACTCCACTCGAGAGGAAGCACGAGAGTCCCGCCCACATCCAGAGGAGCCCCGTTTCCTCCTCGTAGCTCGAGATGAGGGTTCCTTTCCTGCATGTTCTGGAAAGAATTCCCGGCGTTCCCGTCGCATCTCAAGAGGAGGCGCTCTCCACAGGAAAGGCGAGAGGAACTCCAGGGTCGTCCCACCATTCCAGGAGTCCCCCAGATATCTCAGTCTGCCGGGTCCAGCCCCGCTGGATCCAGGGAATTCGACGGATGGACGGCGTTGAGGTGGAAAGACTTGTTTATTTATTAATGTAAGATTAGAGTAAGAAACTATAGTGTATTAAGAAGATTAAGTGGAGGAAGTGGGCTGAATAGCTTGGTTTACGCGGAAGGCCAATAAAATTCCAGACAAGGAATTTGCACCATCTACGTTGGGCCACCGGCGACTGCTTGAATATCTAAGGGATGCTTCGACTTAAGCTCCCTTTCGTGCAGGTCTTAACAGCCAGGCCAAGTAAGTCGACCTGGCGAGCCTCCGCGCCCCTGTGGAGATTCAACTGAAGTTAA
>NW_017197749.1:0-19907 GCF_001704415.2 Capra hircus
CCAATTTAATGTACTTTTTTGTATGGTGGAATACCGTTCAAGCTTCTGAATATACCTTGCGTTGCATATTCAGTCTCCCACCAACGGACACTTGAATGAGTTCTACCTTTGAGCTATCGTGAATGTCACTATGAATATTTGTGTACCAGTTTTTGTTTGAATTATTAACAAATACATTACCATATATAAAGAAGCCACAAGGACCTACTGTACAGTTTAGGAAACTATTAAATATCTTATGATGATGTATAATGCAAGAGAATCTCCAAAGGAATATATGAAAAGCACATAATAACCATGATATTTATTGTGGCAACACTATGAGTTATCATAGCACTACTCAACGTGTATTTATACATGTCACTAAAATATTTACATCTGTAAGGATATTATAAAAAATTATATAAAAACTCAAGAATTCAAACAGAGAATAAATAAACTTCCTGTCATTGCTCGTCATCATTTATACACTCATACTACCTGTAACACTCATTGTATAAGTGCTGGACTAGCAATTGACATTCTTGCTAAACCAAGAGATTGTGAAGGTGTAAGGAAATATAGCTTCTTGAATTCCTTAATGAAGGATTCTAGAACTCTATGTCCATGAAGTGAATGAAATTCCGTTTTAGTGAGCCACATTCTTACCTAGAGTGATGAGCCTCCACCCCACCCAACGTTAGTTCACAATGAAATCCTGCAGTCCTCTGGCCTCAATGTCTGCTTCCTGCTACCGAGAAAGAAAAGATGAGGAAGTCCTGACAAAACCGATGCTATTTTTCTTTTTCTGATTTGTATTTTATCGCAGGGCCTGGCAAAAAGAGGGGCCCAACCTGTTTTTAGAGTTCCATCCCAAGGGTTCCTCCGGCATGTTCCCTATGTTGACAAACTGCTGATTATTTTCAACAAAGGACAATGATCTGCACTTCACTATCTGTTGCTTGAGCTGGAATAGCAGGCATCCCTTGTAGTGCAGTCGTTCATGCGGAAGTAGACATCCCTGAAGCCAATAGTATAAGAGGAACACATTTATCATGTAGACATCGCATCCCATGCATTTGTAATAATTTTTTCAGTTATACCCATCATCATCAGAGGAACTGACTTGTCCCAGTAATAACGAGAGGACCCAGTAGAACGGTTCCTTGACTTATGAGTACTTCCTATGAGTACCCTTATGAGTCCTTCTTCCAATGTTGTTTCTCCTAGTTTGGTCATGAACAGTAGAAGCTGATGGCAGTGGTCCTTGAAATGTATGTCGATTCCCAGGTGGCGCAGTTGATCAAGAAATACTCTGCCTACCAGTGCAGGAGGTGGAAGTGATGTGGGTTTGATCCCTGGTTCAGGAAGATAACAATTCATACACATGTTTTCTGGGAACCAGTTTGATACTCATGAGTTTTTTCTTCTGTATCCAGAAAAACAAATGCTGTTCAAGGACACTGAAAGAACCCTGATTTCGAAAATCAGATCTGTATTGTGAACAATGCTTCGATATCCGTGAGTCGAAGCATAGTATTATGCCTATCATCCTTGTATTTCCCTCAGTGAAATATGTTGAGGAAAACTCTTCATTCGTGGTCTAGAGTCACGAAGAAGCTAAATAGCATTCATCCTTTACGTTGACAACTGTGAATCTAAATCTCCTGTGAATCCTATGTGACAACCACACATACCAACATGAGTTATCAGTATTATATCGATATTTTTAGTCCTATTGTATGTCAACTAAAAAAATCAATATCTAATTGTACATGAAGTCAAGACATAAAGTCAGTGCAAATACAAAATGTTCCATCCTTTGAGAAAGGGAGAAAAACATCTCTGTGCTTAGCCTATCGCATTTTTATGGATTAGATCCTTAAGTAGTTTATTCACCACACCCTATGAATGATTCACAAGTCTTCAGAGAAGAAAGGGTCATTTCTCTTAAACAATGAGTAGTTCAACTCTTCTCAAAGCAAAGTCATAAGTGAGTCTAATTTTGCGTGAGCCCATGAAAACTCAGTGTTTTCATTATGCTTGTGCTTATGATGGGAGGAGGTCTGAGAAGGCGCTTCTGAAGGATTATTCATACCAGTCTTTCTCATATGTATGGAGTCTTTAAAGATCGAATCACCGAGGTGTTGCTTCTACACTTGTACTAGGCCGAGCAGCAACATTCCCTTTCTCCCTAAGTGCAGTAGACGTCTGTCTTCTGTCCTCTGGAGTATGTATTGCTTGAGCTCACCACAGCCTAGTAGATGGAAATCGTCAGGATATTCTGGAAACCCTTTGGATTTCAGTCTGCTCAGGAGGTTACCACTGCTGCAAACCTCTGGATTTTACCACGCACTTTTAACAACCTCAGATGAAGGATACAAGTCAACACTCGTGACAGCCACGGGCTTCCATGGCCTATCCATGATTGTTGGCTTTGCTTTCATAATCATCCTGTTTCTTATACCAACTAAACTGTCACTGTATTTTTTCATGACCATTTTATCTTTGACGGTTTTTAGATCTATTATGGATTTTCCTATATATCTTCACTCATCGGTGAGGGTCTTCTGTTAGTAGTAGTTACGACAACTGACTTCCAGTCAGTTAGCTGTGGCAGAATAGAAAAAAGAATGACCCACTGTATATTATTCGTATTATGTATCAATATATTATTCGTTTTATTGTTTGCAGTCATCCACTTCCAAGTTTCCGAAATAAACTTTCAGAAAAATCACATCCTTTTGAATGTCCGTTTGACTGAATAGGAGCACGGAAATGCTATTCCATCAAATTGTTTACAGTTTCCATTCCATTCCTCCTGTTTGATGTAGATATTGGCCTTTGGTTCTATCACTAGCTTTGCAAGTAAAAAATTCATTAGAGCTCATATGGTAATTTTACTGTTGGCAACAAGTTTAGCATAAAATGAACACAGAAGAGGTTACAGTAGACCAAATATGAAAGTCAGTTGAAAAGAAAACATAGTGTTGAATGTTGACAGTAGGAATATAGTTATGAAGTTCCTTTATTATTATTCTATCCTTTCCCGTTTCTTTTGCTGGGGTGTTAATGTACAGATTCCAGTCCTATGGCTGGAGTGAAGAATAGTATCATGATTCTTGAGAGCAACTCTACTAAGTCTTCACGCTCATGTCACTCAAGGTTTTTTAATACCTATTATGTTAGTCGTGTTTGTAGTTTGTGAAGTCACATAAGTTGCATTCACTCAAGCGATAGTATCAAACAGCTATGGCATCAATTCTAGATGTGAATCGATATCGAATGTGAATCCATTTCACTGTGACAAGTGATTATTGCAGATATTCTATTCATGCCAGTAAGAAAGCTGTGCAGAAATAATATAATGTTTATGAAGAAAATAAGATTTGCTAATTTGTTGTATTATTCTCTTTCTTTTCAACAGATTGAATGACAACAGGCTCCACTTTTCATTCACTTGTATGACTATGAGCAGTTTGACCAAGTTGAAGAAGATGACTCATTTGTAGTCTTCCTCATCAGCTCATTCCATCTACTGGCTTTCAAATCATTTAGTACAGAGCTCACCATCTAGGTGTTCATCCAGTGTTTTGTTTGCTTATCATGCAGGATCATTTTCAAAGGAAAAGTATGTGTGTATGAGTTAGAGCTCTGATCCCAAGAGTCCATGTAGAAGCTTCCCCTGAGAAGTGTATCGTTTTTGCACCAATGCTACTGAAACGTGTGAATGTGGTATACCACGCATCCCAATAAGCGTCCAGAGCTTCACAGGCTGCTTCTTTGAAACGCCCAGTACTCATGACATTCCATTCATCTGAGGACTAAATATAGCCAACGTAGGCTGTGTTTGCCAAATAGACTTTGAAGTATTCTTCACACAGTCCTTCATCGACGCCAGTTTTCAGATCGAAGAAACCCTTGCTCCATGAAGTGTGTGAACACATATACTCATGTTTTGTTTGCGATTTGAAAGTCATTCTTCAGTTTTGTTGGAGGAATGGTTCTGTATATGCCCCGTGGATCTGTGCATGAAAGCCCTAATAACTAATGTGAATCGACTTCACTACCAAGGGATGTTTTCATATCTATTGAGGATTTAGTTCATGTATTTCGATTTTAACTTTCTGTCTTACAGCCTTGTTTGTAGATCAAAGCTATTTGAAAGTGTCATCTGGTTTTCAATGGCTTGTGAGGTTATTCATGAGTGGTTTATAAAACCGAATGGATTGTACGTAGCCATACTTTGTTGTCATTCTATGAATTTGAAGAATGTCTGAAGAATGTCTGCAGTTATGCCTTAAAGATTCATACAATTGATGTCCAATATTTATCTCAATAGACTTGCTTTCAATTTGTAGTTTCCTATGCATATGTCTTTCTTTATGGATTTGGGTAGAAGTCGTATCGGAACACTGAAAAATCTGTGATATCAGCCGTGCTGACCTTCTTTCCGGTGGTCATCATTAAGATTTTCACGCTCACTGTCACTTTGTGCAATGCTATGGATCCTAGTGGAAACAGGTGCCGTTCATCCTACTTTTGTGAAGATTGAACTCATCGTAGAAAGTGGAATTTGTTGAAATATTTATGGTATCAATATATCCTGTGTATATAATTACCCAGATTACGGGTGCGTATCTGATTGCTAAGTTATAAAATGTATGAGATAGATGTGATCCATCAATGGCGATTGGATACGTGGTGGAGAGGTATTTTGGTGATGCAAGAGATTTAAATGATGTGATCAGAGTATTTATATCCCTTTTATGTGGATAATGGGTCTTGGATCGATGTTTGAAACATTCCAACCTTGTCTTTTGTTATGCATGGGAAGTGTCCAAAACGAAGATGATGCAGGTACGTACTTCAAGGGTAAGTATAGGGTTGAGGGCGTGACTATGAAGTGGGTTAGGGTTAGGATGTGGATAGGGTGTCGGGTGAGGGAAGGGTTAAGGTTACAGTGTGCAGAACAGCCCCCCAACTTGTTAGGGTGAGGGGTGAGGCGTGAGGGTTAGGGTTAGGGGTGAGGGTGAGGGTAAGGGTTCAGGGTGAGGGTGTGGGTGAGGGCGAGGGTAAGGGCTCGGGGTGAGGGTTCAGGGTGAAGGTGTGGGTCTCACATCTGATAAACGATTGCATTCCAAATATACCCTTCATTTCCCTCGAACAGAGCTCTCACTGTTGGAGCCCTTGGCAGTGTGGAAGCCACCGGCCCCTAAGCCACCACAAGAACGCCTGGGGCCTAGGTGCAAAGGCAAGGCAGGAGCAGAGCTGAGGCCAGGAAGGTGCCAGTGGCGTCTCCCAACCTCGTGCAGACTGCTCCTTCCTGGGCAGGAAGTCTAGAAGCCAGGCAAGTCTGGGCAAGGCTCGCCCCAGGCAGAGCAGCCTCGCGCAAGGAACTCTGCCAGATCAGGGCTCTCAGCGGAGCTGGAGCTCTGCCATACTGGAGGCGCACTCGGCTCCACCCCAGCAAGGCTTGCAGCAGCAGGCGACTGGGCTGCCTCCTCTTCCCCGGAGGAGGCTCCCTTCCACTTGTCCTGTGCACTCGGCTTCCAGGCGGAGCCATACCTCGCCTCCTGCAGGTCTTGGCTCAGGGGTTACTTCCCCTGAGCTGGGGTTGTGGGCGGGAACCCAGACACGCAGGGGCAGGCCCCAACAACCTGCACACAGCTCTGCTGGGGAGAAGAGCATTAGGGAACCTATGTATTTCAGGCAAATGATGGGAGACCACAAGTGAGTCGCCAGCCTGCTGGCTGCAGACACCACCCAGGGGCCCTGGGTGCATGGTGCTCTCAATGTGGCGCTGAGTCTGGACAGCCAAGCAACAGCTGAAGGAGCTCTGCAGTTGCCCTTCCCTTCCCGTCGACAGAGCTCTCAGTGCTGGAGCCCTTGGAAGTGTGGAACTCAGCGATCCCTAAGCCCTCCCAAACACATGTCTCTGCTGGGGAGGAGAGTGCTAGGGAACATACGTCTCTCACACACTTTCTAGGCACACACGGCGTCAGCCTCTGGGAGTGTGGGGATGCAAAACCCAGCCAGGGGCCCTTGGAACCTGGTGCTCTCCGTGCGGCGCTTAGTCTGGGCGGCCAAGGAACCGCTGAAGGAGACCTGCTGTTGCCCTTCGCTTCCCTCTGACAGAGCTTTCACTGCTGGAGCCCTTGGCAGTGTGCAACCCACCACCCCCTAAGCCCTCCCCAACGACGCCTGGCACCTATGTGCAAAGGCAAGGCAGGATTGGAGCTGAGGCAAGGAAGGCACCAGTGGCGTCTCCCAGGCTCGCTCAGACAGCTCCTTCCTGGGGAGGGCAGCCTAAAAGCAAGGCAAGTCTGGGCAAGGCGAGCCCCCGGCCGAGCAGCCTCGCGCCAGAAACTCTGCCAGATCGGGGCTCTGAGCAGAGCTAGAGCTCTGCCGTACTGGAGGCGCTACTTAGCTCCGTGCAAGCAGGGCTTTCCTCTTGACTGGGCTCGGCTGCCTCCTCTTCTCCCGAGGAGGCTCGCTACACTGCTGGCTGTGCTCTCGCCTATCAGGCGGGCGCGCAGGGCTCCTCCAGCAGGTCTTGCCTCAGGGGCTGCTTCCCCTGAGTTGGGGCTGTGGGCGGGAACCCAGACACGCAGGATAAGGCCCCAACCACCTGCACATGTCTCTGCTGGGGAGGAGAGTGCTAGGGAACCTACGTCTCTCACACACTTTCTAGGCACCCACGGAGTCAGCCTCTGGGAGTGTGGGGATGCAAAACCCAGCCAGGGGCCCTTGGAACCTGGTGCTCTCCGTGCGGAGCTTTGTCTGGGCGGCCAAGCAACCGCTGAAGGAGCCCTGCTGTTGCCCTTCGCTTCCCTCTGACAGAGCTTTCACTGCTGGAGCCCTTGGCAGTGTGCAACCCACCAGCCCCTAAGCCCTCCTCAAGGACGCTTGGGACCTAAGTGCAAAGGCAAGGCAGGGGTAGAGCTGAAGCCAGGAAGGCGCCAGTGGCGTTTCCGAGCCTCACACAGCCTGCTCCTTCCTGGGGAGGGAGCCTTAAAGCAAGGCAAGTCTGCGCAAGGCTCGCCTATGGCAGAGCATCTTGGTGCCAGGAACTCTGCCAGATCGGGCCTCTGAACAGAGCTAGAGATCTGCCGTACTGGAGTCGCACTTAGCTTCGTGTAAGCAGGGATTTCAGCTTGACGGGGACTTGCTGCCTCCTCTTCCCCCGAGGAGGCTCGCTTCCCTGCTGGCTGTGCACTCGCCTATCAGGCGGGGGCGCAGGGCTCCTCCAGCAGGTCTTGCCTCAGGGGCTGCTTCCCCTGAGTTGGGGCTGTGGGCAGGAACCCAGACACGCAGGATCAGGCCCCAAACACCTGCACATGTCTCTGCTGGGGAGGAGAGTGCTAGGGAACCTACGTCTGTCATACACTTTCTGGGCACCCAAGGAATCAGCCTCCGTGTGTGCGGGGCTGAAAACCCCAGCCAGGGGACCCTGGGAGCCTGGTGCTCTCCGTGTGGCGCTGGAATCTGGGCGGCCAAGCAACCGCTGGAGGAGCCCTGCAGTTGCCCTTCCCTTCCCTCTGACAGAATTCTCACGGCTGGAGCCCTTGGCAGTGTGCAACCCACCAGCCCCTAAGCTCTCCTTAAGGAGGACTGGGACCTAAGTGCAAAGGCAAGGCAGGATTGGAGCTGAGGCAAGAAAGGCGCCAGTGGCGACTCCCAGGCTCCTGCTGCCTGCTCCTTCCTGGAGAGGCAGCCTAAAAGCAAGGCAAGTCTGGGCAAGGCTAGCCCCCGGCAGAGCAGCCTCGCGCCAGGAACTCTGCCAGATCGGGGCTCTGAGCAGAGCTAGAGCTCTGCCGTACTGGAGGCGCACTTAGCTCCGTGCAAGCAGGGCTTTCCTCTTGACTGGGCTCGGCTGCCTCCTCTTCTCCCGAGGAGGCTCGCTACACTGCTGGCTGTGCTCTCGCCTATCAGGCGGGGGCGCAGGGCTCCTCCAGCAGGTCTTGCCTCAGGGGCTGCTTCCCCTGAGTTGGGGCTGTGGGCAGGGAACCCAGACACGCAGGATCAAGGCCCCAACCACCTGCACATGTCTCTGCTGGGGAGGAGAGTGCTAGGGAACCTACGTCTCTCATCACACTTTCTAGGCACCCACGGAGTCAGCCTCCTGGAGTGTGGGGCATGCAAAACCCAGCCAGGGGCCCTTGGAACCTGGTGCTCTCCGTGCGGAGCTTTGTCTGGGCGGCCAAGGAACCGCTGGAAGGAGCCCTGCTGTTGCCCTTCGCTTCCCTCTGACAGAGCTTTCACTGCTGGAGCCCTTGGCAGTGTGCAACCCACCAGCCCCTAAGCCCTCCTCAAGGACGCTTGGACCTAAGTGCAAAGGCAAGGCAGGGTTAGAGCTGAAGCCAGGAAGGCGCCAGTGGCGTTTCCGAGCCTCACACAGCCTGCTCCTTCCTGGGGAGGGAGCCTTAAAAGCAAGGCAAGTCTGCGCAAGGCTCGCCTATGGCAGAGCATCTCGGTGCCAGGAACTCTGCCAGATCGGGCCTCTGAACAGAGCTAGAGATCTGCCGTACTGGAGTCGCACTTAGCTTCCGTGTAAGCAGGGATTTCCAGCTTGACGGGGACTTGCTGCCTCCTCTTCCCCCGAGGAGGCTCGCTTCCCTGCTGGCTGTGCACTCGCCTATCAGGCGGGGGCGCAGGGCTCCTCCAGCAGGTCTTGCCTCAGGGGCTGCTTCCCCTGAGTTGGGGCTGTGGGCAGGAACCCAGACACGCAGGATCAGGCCCCAAACCACCTGCACATGTCTCTGCTGGGGAGGAGAGTGCTAGGGAACCTACGTCTCTCACACACTTTCTAGGCACCCACGGAGTCAGCCTCTGGGAGTGTGGGGATGCAAAACCCAGCCAGGGGCCCTTGGAACCTGGTGCTCTCCGTGCGGAGCTTTGTCTGGGCGGCCAAGGAACCGCTGAAGGAGCCCTGCTGTTGCCCTTCGCTTCCCTCTGACAGAGCTTTCACTGCTGGAGCCCTTGGCAGTGTGCAACCCACCAGCCCCTAAGCCCTCCTCAAGGACGCTTGGGACCTAAGTGCAAAGGCAAGGCAGGGGTAGAGCTGAAGCCAGGAAGGCGCCAGTGGCGTTTCCGAGCCTCACACAGCCTGCTCCTTCCTGGGGAGGGAGCCTTAAAGCAAGGCAAGTCTGCGCAAGGCTCGCCTATGGCAGAGCATCTTGGTGCCAGGAACTCTGCCAGATCGGGCCTCTGAACAGAGCTAGAGATCTGCCGTACTGGAGTCGCACTTAGCTTCGTGTAAGCAGGGATTTCAGCTTGACGGGGACTTGCTGCCTCCTCTTCCCCCGAGGAGGCTCGCTTCCCTGCTGGCTGTGCACTCGCCTATCAGGCGGGGGCGCAGGGCTCCTCCAGCAGGTCTTGCCTCAGGGGCTGCTTCCCCTGAGTTGGGGCTGTGGGCAGGAACCCAGACACGCAGGATCAGGCCCCAAACACCTGCACATGTCTCTGCTGGGGAGGAGAGTGCTAGGGAACCTACGTCTGTCATACACTTTCTGGGCACCCAAGGAATCAGCCTCCGTGTGTGCGGGGCTGAAAACCCCAGCCAGGGGACCTGGGAGCCTGGTGCTCTCCGTGTGGCGCTGGAATCTGGGCGGCCAAGCAACCGCTGGAGGAGCCCTGCAGTTGCCCTTCCCTTCCCTCTGACAGAATTCTCACTGCTGGAGCCCTTGGCAGTGTGCAACCCACCAGCCCCTAAGCTCTCCTTAAGGAGGACTGGGACCTAAGTGCAAAGGCAAGGCAGGATTGGAGCTGAGGCAAGAAAGGCGCCAGTGGCGACTCCCAGGCTCCTGCTGCCTGCTCCTTCCTGGAGAGGCAGCCTAAAAGCAAGGCAAGTCTGGGCAAGGCTAGCCCCCGGCAGAGCAGCCTCGCGCCAGGAACTCTGCCAGATCGGGGCTCTGAGCAGAGCTAGAGCTCTGCCGTACTGGAGGCGCACTTAGCTCCGTGCAAGCAGGGCTTTCAACTTGACGGGGCTGGGCTGCCTCCTCTTCCCCCGAGGAGGCTCGCTTCCCTGCTGGCTGTGCACTCGCCTATCAGGCGGGGGCGCAGGGCTCCTCCAGCAGGTCTTGCCTCAGGGGCTGCTTCCCCTGAGTTGGGGCTGTGGGCAGGAACCCAGACACGCAGGATCAGGCCCCAAACACCTGCACATGTCTCTGCTGGGGAGGAGAGTGCTAGGGAACCTACGTCTGTCATACACTTTCTGGGCACCCAAGGAATCAGCCTCCGTGTGTGCGGGGCTGAAAACCCCAGCCAGGGGCCCTGGGAGCCTGGTGCTCTCGGTGCGGCGCTGATTCTAGGCGGCCTAGAAACCGCTGGAGGAGCCCTGCAGTTGCCCTTCCCTTCCCTCTGACAGAGCTCTCACTGCTGAAGCCCTTGGCAGTGTGCAACCCACCACCCCCTAAGCCCTCCCCAACGACGCCTGGCACCTATGTGCAAAGGCAAGGCAGGATTGGAGCTGAGGCAAGGAAGGCACCAGTGGCGTCTCCCAGGCTCGCTCAGACAGCTCCTTCCTGGGGAGGGAGCCTAAAAGCAAGGCAAGTCTGGGCAAGGCGAGCCCCCGGCAGAGCAGCCTCGCGCCAGAAACTCTGCCAGATCGGGGCTCTGAGCAGAGCTAGAGCTCTGCCGTACTGGAGGCGCACTTAGCTCCGTGCAAGCAGGGCTTTCCTCTTGACTGGGCTCGGCTGCCTCCTCTTCTCCCGAGGAGGCTCGCTACACTGCTGGCTGTGCTCTCGCCTATCAGGCGGGGCGCGCAGGGCTCCTCCAGCAGGTCTTGTCTCAGGGGCTGCTTCCCCTGAGTTGAGGCTGTGGGCGGGAACCCAGACACGCAGGATAAGGCCCCAACCACCTGCACATGTCTCTGCTGGGGAGGAGAGTGCTAGGGAACCTACGTCTCTCACACACTTTCTAGGCACCCACGGAGTCAGCCTCTGGGAGTGTGGGGATGCAAAACCCAGCCAGGGGCCCTTGGAACCTGGTGCTCTCCGTGCGGAGCTTTGTCTGGGCGGCCAAGGAACCGCTGAAGGAGCCCTGCTGTTGCCCTTCGCTTCCCTCTGACAGAGCTTTCACTGCTGGAGCCCTTGGCAGTGTGCAACCCACCAGCCCCTAAGCCCTCCTCAAGGACGCTTGGGACCTAAGTGCAAAGGCAAGGCAGGGGTAGAGCTGAAGCCAGGAAGGCGCCAGTGGCGTTTCCGAGCCTCACACAGCCTGCTCCTTCCTGGGGAGGGAGCCTTAAAGCAAGGCAAGTCTGCGCAAGGCTCGCCTATGGCAGAGCATCTTGGTGCCAGGAACTCTGCCAGATCGGGCCTCTGAACAGAGCTAGAGATCTGCCGTACTGGAGTCGCACTTAGCTTCGTGTAAGCAGGGATTTCAGCTTGACGGGGACTTGCTGCCTCCTCTTCCCCCGAGGAGGCTCGCTTCCCTGCTGGCTGTGCACTCGCCTATCAGGCGGGGGCGCAGGGCTCCTCCAGCAGGTCTTGCCTCAGGGGCTGCTTCCCCTGAGTTGGGGCTGTGGGCAGGAACCCAGACACGCAGGATCAGGCCCCAAACACCTGCACATGTCTCTGCTGGGGAGGAGAGTGCTAGGGAACCTACGTCTGTCATACACTTTCTGGGCACCCAAGGAATCAGCCTCCGTGTGTGCGGGGCTGAAAACCCCAGCCAGGGGACCTGGGAGCCTGGTGCTCTCCGTGTGGCGCTGGAATCTGGGCGGCCAAGCAACCGCTGGAGGAGCCCTGCAGTTGCCCTTCCCTTCCCTCTGACAGAATTCTCACTGCTGGAGCCCTTGGCAGTGTGCAACCCACCAGCCCCTAAGCTCTCCTTAAGGAGGACTGGGACCTAAGTGCAAAGGCAAGGCAGGATTGGAGCTGAGGCAAGAAAGGCGCCAGTGGCGACTCCCAGGCTCCTGCTGCCTGCTCCTTCCTGGAGAGGCAGCCTAAAAGCAAGGCAAGTCTGGGCAAGGCTAGCCCCCGGCAGAGCAGCCTCGCGCCAGGAACTCTGCCAGATCGGGGCTCTGAGCAGAGCTAGAGCTCTGCCGTACTGGAGGCGCACTTAGCTCCGTGCAAGCAGGGCTTTCAACTTGACGGGGCTGGGCTGCCTCCTCTTCCCCCGAGGAGGCTCGCTTCCCTGCTGGCTGTGCACTCGCCTATCAGGCGGGGGCGCAGGGCTCCTCCAGCAGGTCTTGCCTCAGGGGCTGCTTCCCCTGAGTTGGGGCTGTGGGCAGGAACCCAGACACGCAGGATCAGGCCCCAACCACCTGCACATGTCTCTGCTGGGGAGGAGAGTGCTAGGGAACCTACGTCTGTCACACACTTTCTGGGCACCCAAGGAATCAGCCTCCGTGTGTGCGGGGCTGAAAACCCCAGCCAGGGGCCCTGGGAGCCTGGTGCTCTCGGTGCGGCGCTGATTCTAGGCGGCCTAGAAACCGCTGGAGGAGCCCTGCAGTTGCCCTTCCCTTCCCTCTGACAGAGCTCTCACTGCTGAAGCCCTTGGCAGTGTGCAACCCACCACCCCCTAAGCCCTCCCCAACGACGCCTGGGACCTATGTGCAAAGGCAAGGCAGGATTGGAGCTGAGGCAAGGAAGGCACCAGTGGCGTCTCCCAGGCTCGCTCAGACAGCTCCTTCCTGGGGAGGGAGCCTAAAAGCAAGGCAAGTCTGGGCAAGGCGAGCCCCCGGCCGAGCAGCCTCGCGCCAGAAACTCTGCCAGATCGGGGCTTTGAGCAGAGCTAGAGCTCTGCCGTACTGGAGGCCCACTTAGCTCCGTGCAAGCAGGGCTTTCCTCTTGACTAGGCTCGGCTGCCTCCTCTTCTCCGGAGGAGGCTCGCTACACTGCTGGCTGTGCTCTCGCCTATCAGGCGGGCGCGCAGGGCTCCTCCAGCAGGTCTTGCCTCAGGGGCTGCTTCCCCTGAGTTGGGGCTGTGGGCGGGAACCCAGACACGCAGGATAAGGCCCCAACCACCTGCACATGTCTCTGCTGGGGAGGAGAGTGCTAGGGAACCTACGTCTCTCACACACTTTCTAGGCACCCACGGAGTCAGCCTCTGGGAGTGTGGGGATGCAAAACCCAGCCAGGGGCCCTTGGAACCTGGTGCTCTCCGTGCGGAGCTTTGTCTGGGCGGCCAAGGAACCGCTGAAGGAGCCCTGCTGTTGCCCTTCGCTTCCCTCTGACAGAGCTTTCACTGCTGGAGCCCTTGGCAGTGTGCAACCCACCAGCCCCTAAGCCCTCCTCAAGGACGCTTGGGACCTAAGTGCAAAGGCAAGGCAGGGGTAGAGCTGAAGCCAGGAAGGTGCCAGTGGCGTTTCCGAGCCTCACACAGCCTGCTCCTTCCTGGGGAGGGAGACTTAAAGCAAGGCAAGTCTGCGCGAGGCTCGCCTATGGCAGAGCATCTTGGTGCCAGGAACTCTGCCAGATCGGGCCTCTGAACAGAGCTAGAGATCTGCCGTACTGGAGTCGCACTTAGCTTCGTGTAACCAGGGATTTCAGCTTGACGGAGACTTGCTGCCTCCTCTTCCCCCGAGGAGGCTCGCTTCCCTGCTGGCTGTGCACTCGCCTATCAGGCGGGGGCGCAGGGCTCCTCCAGCAGGTCTTGCCTCAGGGGCTGCTTCCCCTGAGTTGGGGCTGTGGGCAGGAACCCAGACACGCAGGATCAGGCCCCAAACACCTGCACATGTCTCTGCTGGGGAGGAGAGTGCTAGGGAACCTACCTCTGTCATACACTTTCTGGGCACCCAAGGAATCAGCCTCCGTGTGTGCGGGGCTGAAAACCCCAGCCAGGGGACCTGGGAGCCTGGTGCTCTCCGTGTGGCGCTGAATCTGGGCTGCCAAGCAACCGCTGGAGGAGCCCTGCAGTTGCCCTTCCCTTCCCTCTGACAGAATTCTCACTGCTGGAGCCCTTGGCAGTGTGCAATCCACCAGCCCCTAAGCTCTCCTTAAGGAGGACTGGGACCTAAGTGCAAAGGCAAGGCAGGATTGGAGCTGAGGCAAGAAAGGCGCCAGTGGCGACTCCCAGGCTCCTGCTGCCTGCTCCTTCCTGGAGAGGCAGCCTAAAAGCAAGGCAAGTCTGGGCAAGGCTAGCCCCCGGCAGAGCAGCCTCGCGCCAGGAACTCTGCCAGATCGGGGCTCTGAGCAGAGCTAGAGCTCTGCCGTACTGGAGGCGCACTTAGCTCCGTGCAAGCAGGGCTTTCAGCTTGACGGGGCTGGGCTGCCTCCTCTTCCCCCGAGGAGGCTCGCTTCCCTGCTGGCTGTGCACTCGCCTATCAGGCGGGGGCGCAGGGCTCCTCCAGCAGGTCTTGCCTCAGGGGCTGCTTCCCCTGAGTTGGGGCTGTGGGCAGGAACCCAGACACGCAGGATCAGGCCCCAAACACCTGCACATGTCTCTGCTGGGGAGGAGAGTGCTAGGGAACCTACGTCTGTCATACACTTTCTGGGCACCCAAGGAATCAGCCTACGTGTGTGCAGGGCTGAAAACCCCAGCCAGGGGCCCTGGTAGCCTGGTGCTCTCGGTGCGGCGCTGATTCTAGGCGGCCTAGAAACCGCTGGAGGAGCCCTGCAGTTGCCCTTCCCTTCCCTCTGACAGAGCTCTCACTGCTGAAGCCCTTGGCAGTGTGCAACCCACCACCCCCTAAGCCCTCCCCAACCACGCCTGGCACCTATGTGCAAAGGCAAGGCAGGATCGGAGCTGAGGCAAGGAAGGCACCAGTGGCGTCTCCCAGGCTCGCTCAGACAGCTCCTTCCTGGGGAGGCAGCCTAAAAGCAAGGTAAGTCTGGGCAAGGCTCGCCCATGGCAGAGCAGCCTCGCGACGGGAACTCTGCCAGATCGGGGCTCTGAGCAGAGCCAGACCTCTGCCGTAGTCGAGGCGCACCTAGCTCCCTGCAAGGAGGGCTTTCAAACCCCAAACAATGAACCACATACCCCAAACCCCGAACCACATACCCAAACATGGAACCCGAACCCCAAACCCCATATCCTGAATCTGAACCCCTATCCCAACCGCAAACCCCAAACCCTGAACAGGGAACTCCAAACCCCTTACCCGAACTCAAAACCCCTAACCCAATCCCCAAACTCCGAACCCCAAACACCTAACCCGTACCGGGAACCCCTAACCCTAACCCAAACCCCTAACCCGAGCCCTAAACCCCAAACCCAAACCCCGACCCTCAAGCCCCGAACCGCAAATCCTGAAACACGTAGCCCAAACCCCGAATCCATAACTCCGAACCCCAATCCAGAACCCAACCCCGAACCCCAAACCACTAGCCCGAACCCCAAACCCAAACCCAAACCGCACACCCCTAAACCGAACCCCAAACCCTGAACCCAAACCCCTAACCTGTACCCCCACCCCACACCCCGAACCCGAACCCCAAACCCCTAACCCGAATCGCAAACCCCTAACCTCAACCCCAAATCCCAAACCGCAAACACCAAAACCGAACCCTAAACCCCGAAACCCCAACCCCCAAACCCAAACTCCAAACTGCTAACCCGAACCCCAAACCCCAAACCCCTAACCGGAACCCCAAACCTCAAATCCAAAACCGCACACCCCAAACCTCTAAGCCGAACCCCGAACTGCCAACCCCTAATTCCTAACCCGAACAGCAAAACTCGAAACTGCACCTCACACCCCCAACCCCAAACCATGAACCCAATCCCCTGAACCCCAAACCCCAAACCTCAAATCTCGACCCCCGAACCACAAACCTCACATAGTCAACCCCTAATCGGAACCTCAAACCCGAATCCCCAAACCCCAAACCCAAATCCTAAACCCCTAATCCCTAACCCAAACCGTCAACCCAGAAACCGAACCCCTAATCCCCAACCCCCAACCCTCAACCCAAACCCCAAACCCATAACTGGAACCCCAAACCGCGAACCCCTCACCCAAATCCCAAACTCCAAACCCCAAACCCCTAAGCCTTAACCTAAACTGCCAACCCCTAACCCGAACCGAGAATCCCTACCCCGAACCCCAAACCCCAAATCCTAACCGCGAACCCCTAACCCAAACCCCAAACCCAAACCGCGAACCCCAAACCCCTAACCCGAATCCCAAATCCCCAACCCCAACCGTGAACCTCAAACCCCAAACCCCTAACCCTAACCTCAAACCCCAAACCCCAACTGCGAACCTCTAAACCAATCCGAGAACCCCTAACCTGATCCCCAAACCCCAAACCCAAGCCCCAAACTCAAACCGCCAGCCCCAAACCCCAAACCCTTAACCCGATCCTCAAACCCCAAACCCCAACTGCAAACCCCTAATCTGAACCGAGAACCCATAACCTGATCCCCAAACCCCAAACCCCTAAGCTGAACCTTGAACCCCTAATCGGAACCCCAAACCCCAAACGAGAACCGCGAACCCGGAACCCCAAACCCTGAACTCCAAACCCCAAACCCGAACCCTGAACCCTAACCCGAACCCGAATCCAAACCCTAAGAAGGGAGGGGATTCCCGTAACCCGAACTCTGAACCTGAACCCTAACAAGTTGAGGGGATGCCGGCACCCTAACCCTAACCCTAACCCTAACAATAAAACTCTAAAAGAAAAAGAAACTTTTCTGGCCTAAGCCCCGCCCCTTGCGGTCCCCCATCCGCTCAAAGCAAAAAAGGCAAGCCCGGACTGGAACTTCTGACCCACAAAGCCAGATTGCATGTTTACTCGGCCGTCAGCCTAACCGCTCTGCTAACAAAGCCCCCCGGGTTTCATGCTGCTCCCAGGCACTCTTCAAGCCTCGGCCCGCCAGGGCAGGCTAATCAAGAACTATGGGCCCCATTAGCGCTCACTTTAAGCCCTAACCGTAACCTGAACCCTGACTCTGACCTGAACCCTAACCCAAACCCGAACTCTAAGAAGAGGGGGGTTCCCCGAATTCTAACCCTAACCCCGAACCCGAACCCGAGCGAGTTGGGGGGTTGCCCGAACCCTAACCCTAAGCTTCACAATAAACCTCTAAAATAAAAAGAAACTTTTCTGGTCTAAGCCCCGCCTCTTGTGGTCCCCCGCCCCCTAAAAGGGAAAGAGTTAAACCCGGGACTTGAACTCCTGACCTACAGACCCTAGTCTGCCTGACTTACCAGCCTGCCTAACCGCTATGCTACAGAGGCTTGCTGTTTCAGGCAGCGCTCCTGGGCCCTCTTCAAGCCTCTGCGCGCCAGGGTCTGGCTCTATAGAATATCATGGCTGTCCTAGGTCATCTTTGCTTCTTATCCCTAAATCATAGACAGATGAGCTGAGAAAAAGCTTGGGTTGTCTCGGTGGGGTGGATCTGCTTGTCCTTGTGTTTCCCCTGGAGGCAGTCGCGGTCCCGCGGGCCTGGCCTGGCAGGGGGCGTGGGGGCGGGGCGCACCGTGCGCGCCTCGGGGGCGGGGCGAGCCTGGGCGGCTGGTCAGGGGCGCGGCTCACGGGAGCGGGTCTGGGGCGGGGTGAACATGGCGGCGCCTCGGGGCCAGGGGTCCCCAGTTGTGCTCTCAGGGCTCGCCATTGCAGCTGGGACTGCTCGTTTCGTGGGCTCCTGGGTCCCCGTCGATTGGCATCCAGCGAGCAGAGCGCAGGGCTGTGGACCACAGGTAAGGGAACTCGGACTCGGCGGAGCAGGGAACCATGTCTTCTGCCCTTTGTTTGCAGTCTCGGAGCCGACTGAAATGGCGATCGCAGAAAAGCCTCGCCTTTGGGGCCGAGGGTTTTACCGCTTCACCCCTTTGCATACAGCTCAGACCCGCGCGCTTTTCCCAAGCAGCCGAGTGGATTGCTTCCTACAGGCCTGGAGAGGATAACAGGCAGGAAGGCCAGGGGTCTCCAGACAGAGAAAATAAACTGCAAGTGTCAGACGTTTTTTTCTCTCTCTTAAGAGGCAGGAGGAGACCAAAGAGGGCTGCGGTTTTTTTTTCTCCATCTTGATACAAATGTAAAAGAAGGTTTCTCTGAAAATTCTGTGTTGCCATGACAACTCCTGGCTCCACCTGAATTTAACTTTTCTCAAACCTTGAACTAAGCAATGCATTGTTCTTATGGAAATGTTTGTCTTAAGGTATGTTAATGTCTTCAGGTCAGTTCCCCCTAAGGGCTCAGAAACGACTCGACAAACCGGTTTGTCTTACTCATACCTGGTTCTCTTAACCTCTGTGAATGAAACTATATATTTGCTTGGAAATCTGCCTTTCTTCAAGATTCATGTCCATCATTTTCTGGCCTGGGATGACTCATCTGCTGCCAATGTGATCTCAATGCATGCTGTGGGTGAGGGGCCTGGTGCCATTCTCTGAGACATTGTCTTTCTTTCCTTAGCAGACTGCTAGTGGCTGTATAACATCTGGCTAAAGACTAGCAGGGGGTACTCTTTCTTCCCCCTTTGAATGTCTACGTCAGCAGCTCTCTCGATCTCTTTTCTACTTGAATCAAACTTTTTCACAGAAAACCTCTGAGCCATCAAGCTTCGTCACTTGCCCTGGATTGAATTCTCCTCTGGAGGCCAAGAATGCTGGCATCTTTTGTGGTTTAGCAGCCACCTTTCAGCCTTTTGTAATTCATATTGAATCTTCATTTCAGATGGCAGATGCATTCCACGGTATTGCCAACTGAAGTCTTGTCATCGCTATGGAGTCTCTGTCCATGGCTTTAGGGTATTTTTCAGCAATCATGTATCATTTCCAGTGTGCCAGTCTTGTCATCCTCATTCCATCCATAGCAAAGTCTTTTATTAATGTTGACGTGATTGAAGGGGAATTGTTTGTTTCAATTCCCTTTCAGATTGTTATTTGCTGGTGTATACAGATAACACTGCGTCGTCATTCATTTGTATCCGTTTGGACAGCTTGATAGTTGTCTTTAGTTTCTTTAATTTCTCATAATTGAAGATGACCCTGGCTCATATATTTACAGTCTCACCCCTAGTCTCAGTCATTTCTTCAAAGAACTGTCCTTTTTTTAACATGACATTATTTTTGACTGTGCTGGGTCTTTATTGCTCCTTTGTCTAGTTGTAGTGAGCAGAGGCTACCTTCTAGTTGCTGTGCCATGGCTTCTCATTGCAGTGCTTTCTCTGTGTGCAGAACTTGGGCTCTGGAGCATGCAAACGTCAAGAGTTGTTCAAGGGCTTCATTGCCCCTGGGCGTGTGGAATCTTCTACACAGGAATTGAACCCGTGTTCCCTGCATCGGTAGGCAGCTTCTTTACCACCAGGCCATCGGAGATGTTTCCTGTTCCCTTTTATTAGAGAAGGATATTTAAAACATACATGTAGGAGCTCAATATGCTCAGCTGACAATACATGGAGATATATCTCCATGTATTCCAGCTCACCTTTGAACATATTCAGTTAAAGGTAATTTGTGATGATGTCTCCAACCTGATCCACCACGACATGGACATTGTAACGTTTCCTTTTGTTTATCTGGAACTTTGCCTTCCAATGGTAAGATACCTGGCTTCCACCGCTTGTCATACACAGAATTCAGTGCTTGTCCCACGTGGTTACTGGAAAAAAAAAAAAACTGTCAGATTGTCTTTCAAAGGGGGCTCTGCGTGCATCGCACCAGTATCTTGAGTATGTTTTTGTATGATAGTTTACTATCAGTATACCCTCCAGTGGGCCAGGTGTCTATTTCAGTCGTTACCAATTATGAATGGGCTTGTTTGCTCTAGTGTTCTTGGACAATTCGAGTACAGTTTCTTTGTCAGATGTGCATTTGTTTAGGAAAAGAGTTGTATTGATGTTTGGCTGTGTTGCATCTTTGTGTGTGGCTTTTCTCTAGTTTTGGTGAGCATGGCCATAACGAGTGGTTTGCAGGCTTCTCACTGCAGTGTGTCCTCTTGTTGAGGGCACAGGCTCACGGCTTCAGTGGCTGCGGCATAGGAGAGATCTGCGAGCCTGTGATCTAGATCTGGAAGCCACGATGCGGATTA
>NW_017197750.1:0-7939 GCF_001704415.2 Capra hircus
TGAGGTCTCAGTCGTAAGTCGAGAGCACCTGCTGCAAATCGAGAAAATGTAGGAGGTTCTCCCTCTGGCGAGATGAGGCCCTTGTACGCTGAGCGTCTTGTAGCTAATCACACCTAACCTCTGAAACTTCCAAAGGTCCTTCACACCCTTTGCTGAACTCAAGAAGTTCCCCGACATACCCGTCTCCACTCGAGAGGAAGCACGAGAGTCCCGCCCACATCCAGAGGAGCCCCGTTTCCACTCCTAAGCTCGAGAGGAGGGATCCTTTCCCTGCGTGGTCGGGAAAGAATTCCCGGCGATCCCGTCTCATCTCAAGAGGATGCGCTCTCCACAGGAAAAGGCGAGAGGAACTCCAGGTCGTGCCACCATTCCCAGAGTCCCCAGATGTCTCAGTCCATTTCAGGGAAAGCTGTTTTCCTGGCACTGCCTCGACTTTCAAGCGGAGGATCGACTCACACTACGATGGCACGTGGGACAGCCCTGTGGGAAAGCCTCGTGGGAAAGACTGCTGGAAAACCTCGAGGGAAAGCCACAGATCCCTTGAACCACGCGAAGGGAAGCGTGACACTGCTGCCCACACCTCAGGAGGAAAGCGAAAGTACATGCCCCCACTCGAGACGAGGACTGACTCCCCTGGGGAGACTCCAGAAGTACCCCAAAAGCCATGTCAGCACAGGAGAGGAATCCTCGGGTTCCGGCACCGACTCCACACAAAGTCTTAGGCCCCATCATCGACAGTAGAGAAATCCCGACAGGCCCCGAGCAACTCTTATGGGGACAGGCCTTTCCTGAGGCCACCAGAGCGGGACCTTGAGGTCCGTCGTAATTCGAGAGCACCTGCCGCAATTCGAGAAAATCCAGGAGGTTCTCCCCTCCAGGCGTGATGAGGCCCCATTTCCGATGAGCGTCCAAGGCTAATCACACGTAAACTCTGGAACTTCAAAGGGTCCTTCACACCCTTGATGCAACTCAACACGTTCCCCGAGATACCCGTCTCCACTCGAGAGGAAGCACGAAAGTCCCGCCCACATCCAGAGTAGCCCGGTTTCCGCCTCCTAGCTCGAGAGGTGGGATCCTTTCCCTGTGTGGTCGGGAAAGAGTTTCCGGAGTTCCCGTCGCATCTCCAGAGGAGGCGCTCTCCACAGGAAAGGCCAGAGGAACTCCACGGTCGTGCCACCATTTCCAGAGTCCCAAAGATGTCTCAGTCCATTCCAGGGAAACCTGTTTTTCCATGCACAGCCTCGACTTTCAAGCCGGTGATCTACTCGCACCACGGTGGCACGTGGGACAGCCCTGTGGGAAAGCCTCGTGGGAAAGCCTCGTGGGAAGCCTCGAGGGAAAGCCACTGATCCCTTGATACACATGAAGGGAAGCATGACACTGCTGCTACAGCTCGGGAGGTAAGCGCACGTGCATGCCTCACTCGAGACGAGGACTGACTCCTTGGGGAGACTCCAGAAGTACCCCAATATCCATGTCAGCACTGGCGAGGAATCCTCAGGTTCCGGCACCGACTCCACACAAGGTCTTAGGCCCCGGCATCGACGGGACAGGAATCCGAGAGGCCACCGAGCAACTCACATGGGGACTGGCCTTTCCTGAGACCACCAGAGAGAGTCCCTGAGGTCCCCGTCGTAAGTCGAGAGCACGAGCCACAACCCGAGAAAATCCAGGAGGTTCTCCTCTCCATGCGAGATGACGCCCATTTCCGCTGAGGCGTCTCGAGGCTAATCACAGCTAACTAACTCTGGAACTTCCAAAGGGTCCTTCACACCCTTGCTGCAACTCAAGAAGTTCCCCGACATACCCGTCTCCACTCGAGATGAAGCAAGAGAATCCGCCCACATCCAGAGGATCTCCGTTTCCGCCTCATAGCTCGAGAGGAGGGGTCCTTTCACTGCGTGGTCGGGAAAGAATTCCCGGCGTTCCCGTCGCATCTCAAGTTGAAGCGCTCTCCAAAGGCAAGGCGAGAGGGACTCCAGGGTCGTGACACCATTCCCAGAGACCCCCAGATGTCTCAGTCCATTCCAGGGAAATCTCTTTTCCCTGCACTGCCTCGACTTTCAAGCCGAGGATAGACTCACACCACGGTGGCACGTGGGACAGCCCTGTGGGAAAGCATCGTGGGAAAGCTCGTGGGAAAGCCTCAAGGGAAAGCCACAGATCCCTTGATCCACGCGAAGGGAAGCGTAACACTGTGCTACAGCTCGGGAGGAAAGCGCACGTGAATGCCCCAAAACGAGACGAGGACTGACTTCCCTGGGAGACTCCAGAGTATTCCAGGATCCATGTCAGCACTGGAGAGGATGCCTCAGGTCCCGGCACCGACTCCACACAAGGTCTTAGGCCCGGGCATCGACGGGAGAGGAATCCCGAGAGGCCCCGAGCAACTCGCATGGGGACTGGCCTTTCCTGAGGCCACCAGAGCGGGTCCCTGAGGTCCCCCGTCGTAAGGCGAGAGCACCTGCCGCAACTCGAGAAAATCCAGGAGGTTCTCCCTCCAGGCGAGATGAGGCCCATTTCCGCTGAGGCATCTCGAGGCTAATGACACCTAGCCTCTGGAACTTCCAAAGGGTCCTTCACACCCTTGCTGCAACTCAAGAAGTTCCCCGACATACCCGTCTCCACTCGAGAGGAAGCACGAAAGTCCGCGCCCACATCCAGAGAAGCCCCATTTCGTCTCCTAGCTCGAGAGGAGGGATCCAATCGCTGGGTGTACGGGAAAGAATTACCGGCGTTCCTGTCGCATCTCAAGAGGAGGCGCTCTCCACAGGAAAGGCGAGACGAACTCCAGGGTCGTGCCACCATTCCCAGACTCCCCCAGATGTCTCATTTCATTCCAGGGAAAACTGATTTCCCTGCACTGCCTCGACTTTCAAGCCGAGGATCGACTCACGCCACGGTGGCTGTGGGACAGCCCTGTGCGAAAGCCTCAAGGGAAAGCCTCGAGGGAAAGCCACAGATCCCTTGATCCACGCGAAGGAAAGCTCGACACTGCTGCTACATTCGGGAGGAAAGCTCATGTGCTGGCCCCCACTCGAGACAAGGACTGACTCCCCTGGGGAGACTCCAGAAGTACCCCGAGATTCATGTCAGCACTGGAGAGGAATCCTCAGGTTCCGGCACGGACTCCACACAAGGACTTAGGCCCCAGCATCGACGGAAGAGGAATCCCGGAGGCCCCCGAGCAACTCGCATGGGGACTGGCCTTTCCTGAGGAAACCAGATCGGGTCCCTAAAGTCCCCTTCGTAAGTCCAGAGCACCTGCCGCAACTGGAGAAAATCCAGGAGGTTTTCCCCTCCAGGCGAGATGAGGCCCATTTCCGCTGAGGTGTCTCGAGGCTAATCACAGCTAACTTCTGGAACTTCCAAAGGGTCATTCACACCCTTGCTGCAACTCAATAAGTTCCCCGACATACCCGTCTCCACTTGAGAGGAAGCACGAGAGTCCGATCACATCCAGAGGAGCCCCGTTTCCGCCTCCTAGCTCTTGAGGAGGGAACCTTTCACTGCGTGTTCGGGAAAAAATTCCGGGCGTTCCCCTCGCATCTCAAGAGGAGGCGCTCTCCACAGGAAAGGCGAGAGGAACTCCAGGTGGTGCCACGATTCCCAGAGTCCCCCAGATGTCTCAGTCCATTCCAGGGAAACCTGTTTTCCCTGCACTGCCTCGACTTTCAAGCTGAGGATAGACTCACACCACGGTGGCACGTGGGACAGCCCTGTGGGAAAGTCTCGTGGGAAAGCCTCGAGGGAAAGCCACCGATCCCTTGATCCACGCGACGGGAGCATGACACTGCTGCTACAGCTAGGGAGGAAAGCGCAGGTGCATGCCCCACACGAGACGATGACTAACTTCCCTGGGGAGACTCCAGAAGTACCCCAAGATCCATGTGAGCACTGGAGAGGAATCCTCAGGTTCCGGCACCGACTCCACACAAGACTTAGGCCCCGGCATCGAAGGGAGAGGAATCCCGAGAGGCCCCCGAGCAACTCGCATGGGGACTGGCCTTTCCTGAGGCCACCAGAGCGTGTCCCTGAGGTCCCCGTCGTAAGTCGAGAGCACCTGCCGCAATTCGAGAAAATCCAGGAGGTTCTCCCCTCCAGGCGAGATGAGGCCCATTTCAGCTGAGAGGTCTCGAGGCTAATCACACCTTACCTCTTGAACTTCCTAAGGGTCCTTCACAACCTTGCTGCAACTCAAGTAGTTCCCGACGTACCCGTCTCCACTCGAGAGGAAGCACGAGAGTCCCGCCCACATGCAGAGGAGCCCCGTTTGTGCCTCCTAGCTCGTGAGGAGGGATCCTTTCCCTGCGTGGTTGGGAAAGAATTCCCGGCGATCCCGGCGCATCTCATGAGGAAGCATTCTCCACAGGACAGGCGCGAGGAACTCCAGGGTCGTGCCACCATTCCCAGAGTCCCCCAGATGTCTCAGTCCATTCCAGGGAAACCTGTTTCCCTGCAGTGCCTCGACTTTCTAGCGGAGGATCGACTCACACCACGGTGGTACGTGGGACAGCCCTGTGGGAAAGCCTCGTGGGAAGGCCAAGTGGGAAAGCTCTAGGGAAAGCCACAGATCCCCTTGATCACGCGAAGGGAAGCGTGACACTGCTGCTACAGGCTCAGCAGGAAAGCGCACGTGCATGCCCCCACTCGAAAACGAGGTCTGACTCCCCTGGCGAGACTCCAGAAGTACCCCAAGATCCATGTCAGCACTGGAGAGGAATCCTCAGGTTCTGGCACCGACTCCACACAAGGTCTTAGGCCCCGGCATCGACGGGAGAGGAATCCCGAGAGGTCCCAGAGCAACTCGCATGGGGATTGGCCATTCTTGGGGCCACCAGAGCGGGTCCCTGAGGTCCCCGTCGTAAGTCGAGAGCACCTGACACAACTCGAGAAAATCCAGGAGGTTCTCCCCTCCAGGCGAGATGAGGCCCATTTCCGCTGAGGCGTCTGGAGGATAATCACACCTAACTCTGGAACTTCCAAAGGGTCCTTCACACCACTTGCTGCAACTCAAGAAGTTCCCCGACATACCCGTCTCCACTCGAGAGGAAGCACGAAAGTCCGCCCACATCCAGAAGGAGCCCCATTTCCGCCTCCTAGCTCGAGAGGAGGGATCCTTTCCCTGCGTGGTCGGGAAAGAAATCCTGGCGTTCCCGTCGGCATCTCAAGTGCAGGCACTATCCACAGGAAAGGCCGAGGAACTCCAGGGTCGTGCCACCATTCCCAGAGTCCCCCAGATGTCTCAGTCCATTCCAGGGAAACCTGTTTTCCCTGCACTGCCTCCACTTTCAAGCCGAGGATCAACTCACACCACCGGTGGCACGTGGGACAGCCCTGTGGGAAAGCCTCGTGGGAAGGCCTAGTGGGAAAGCTCTAGGGAAAGCCACAGATCCCTTGATCCACGCGAAGGGAATCGTGACACTGCTGCAACAGCTCGGCAGGAAAGCGCACGTGCATGTCCCCCATCGAGACGAGGAATGACTCCCCTGGGAGACCCCAGAAGTACCCCAAGGTCCATGTCAGCACTGGAGAGGAATCCTCAGGTTCCGGCACCGACTCCACACAAGGTCTTAGGTACCGACATGACGGGCAGAGGAATCCCGAGAGCCCCCCAAGCAACTCTACTGGGGACTGGCCTTTCCTGAGGCCACCAGAGCGGGTCCTGAGGTCCCCGTCGTAAGTCGAGAGCAACCTGCCGCAACTCGAGAAAATCCAGGAGGTTCTCCCCTCCAGGCGAGAGGAGGCCCATTTCCGCTGAGATCTCGAGGCTAATCACACCAAACTTCTGGAACTTCCAAAGGGTCCTTCACACCCTTGCTGCAACTCAAGAAGTTCCCCGACATACCCGTCTCCACTCGAGAGGAAGCACGAGAGTCGCGCCCACATCCAGAGGAGCCCCGTTTCCGCCTCCTAGCTCGACAGGGGGGATCCTTTCCCTGCTGTTTGGGGAAAGAATTCCCGGCGTTCCCGTCGCATCTCAAGAGGAGGCGCTCTCCACAGGAAAGGCGAGAGGAACTCCAGGTCGTGCCACCATTCCCAGAGTCCCCCAGATTTCTCAGTCCATTCCAGGGAAACCTGTTTTCCCTGCACTGCCTCGACTTTCAAGCCGAGGATCGACTCACACCACGGTGGCACGTGGGACAGCCCTGTGGGAAAGCCTCATGGGAAAGGCCTAGTGGGAAAGGCCTCGAGGGAAGCTACAGATCCCTTGATCCATGCAAAGGGAAGCGTGATACTGCTGCTACAGCTCCGGAGGAAAGCGCACGTGCATGCCCCCACTCGAAACGAGGTCTGACTCCCCTGGCGAGACTCCAGAAGTACCCAAGATCCATGTCAGCACTGGAGAGGAATCCTCAGGTTCTGGCACCGACTCCACACAAGGTCTTAGGCCCCGGCATCGACGGGAGAGGAATCCCGAGAGGCCCCAGAGCAACTCGCATGGGGATTGCCTTTCTTGGGGCCACCAGAGCGGGTCCCTGAGGTCCCCGTCGTAAGTCGAGAGCACCTGACGCAACTCGAGAAAATCCAGGAGGTTCTCCCCTCCAGGCGAGATGAGGCCCATTTCCGCTGAGGCGTCTCGAGGATAATCACACCTAACCTCTGGAACTTCCAAAGGGTCCTTCACACCCTTGCTGCAACTCAAGAAGTTCCCCGACATACACGTCTCCACTCGGAGAGGAAGCACGATAGTCCCGCCCACATCCAGAGGAGCCCTGTTTCCGCCTCCTAGCTCGAGAGGAGGGATCCTTTCCCTGCGTGGTCGGGAAAGAATTCTGGCGTTCCTGTCGCATCTCAAGAGGAGGCGCTCTCCACAGGAAAGGCGACAGGAACTCCAGGGTCGCGCACACCGTTCCAGAGTCCCCAAGATGTCTCAGTCCATTCCAGTGAAACCTGTTTTCCCTGCACTGCCTCGACTTTCAAGCCAAGGATCGACTCACACCACGGTGGCAAGTGGGACAGCCCTGTGGGAAAGCCTCGAGGGAAAGCCTCAAGCGAAAGCCACAGATCCCTTGATCCATGCGAAGGGAAGCGTGACACTGCTGCTACCGCTCGGGAGGAAAGCACACGTGCATGCCCTCCTCGAGACGAGGACTGACTCCCCTGGGGAGACTCCAGAAAGTACCCCAAATCCATGTCAGCACTGGAGAGGAATCCTCAGGTTCCGGCACCAACTCCACACAAGATCTTAGGCCCAGGCATCGACGGGAGAGGAATCCCAAGAGGCCCCCGAGAAACTCGCATGGGGACTGGGCTTTCCTGAGGCCACCAGAGCGTCCCTGAGGTCCCCATCGTAAGTTGAGAGCACCTGCCGCAACTCGAGAAAATCCAGGAGGTTCTACCCTCCAAGGCGTGATGAGGCCCATCTCCGCTGAGGCGTCTCGAGGCTAATCACACCTAACCTCTGGAACTTCCAAAGGGTCCTTCCCACCCTTGCTGCAACTCAAGAAGTTCCGCCGACAAACCCGTCTCCACTCCAGAGGACACACGAGAGTCCGGCCCACATCCAGAGGAGCCCCGTTTCCGCATCTTAGCTCGAGAGAAGGGATCCTTTCCTGCGTGGTCGGGAAAGATTCCCAGCATTCCCGTCGCATCTCAAGAGGAGGCGCTCTCCACAGGAAAGGCGAGAGGAACTCCAGGGTCGTGCCACTATTCCCAGAGTCCCCCAGATGTCTCAGTCCATTCCAGGGAAACCTGTTTTCCCTGCACTGCGTCGAGTTTCAAGCCGAGGATCGACTCACACACGGTGGCACATGGGACAGCCCTGTGGGAAAGCCTGCGTGGAAAGCCAAAGTGGAAAGCCTCGAGGGGAAAGCCACAGATCCCTTGATCCTCGTGAAGGAAGCGTAACTCTGCTGCTAGAGCTCAGCAGGAAGAGCGCACGTGCATGCCCCACTCGAGACGGAGGACTGACTCTACTGGGGAGACTCCAGAAGTC
>NW_017197751.1:0-7938 GCF_001704415.2 Capra hircus
GCAAGGCAAGGCCCAGGCCAAGGCAAAGGCCAAAGGCCACCAAAGCGAAGCCCAAACCCCGTAACGCCTGACAAAACGCAGAAGCCACTAGGCCACTGTGCAGAGGAAGCCACTGAAGGCAGCAAGGCCACAGAGCTCCCCGACTCCCATTCCACAGGAAGATGTGAGGATAAAGGCCTCATCCCAGCACAGCACCCGCTCCCACCACCCCGCAACCCCGGCCCCCGCCCCCGCAGCATGCCCCCTGAAACAACACTGTCTTCCCAGAAAAGAGAACGGAGAAGCCATGTGTGTGCCAAAGGAGCAAGATGAACGAACGATGCCACGCCCTCCGAATTTGGGCACACCTGACGCCTCGGAACCCCGGGCCTGGCCGATGGGTCCCCGCCGTTCTCGGGTGGAGGGGGGTCAACACATTGGCCGAGAGCCCTTGCCCAGGCCACCCGCAAATCCCCTGAGATGTGATCCGACCACAGGGACCGAGGGCAAACGTACCGCTTGAGGTGCTGGAGGAGCCGGACGAAGCCATGGTGGGGAGAGGCACACGGCACGCTGCAGACTGCTGGCCGAGTGGGCGGGGGACCCAGCAGCTTAGGAACTCTGGAGAACGGGAGGCGTCTCCGCCACCATTGACGTCAATAGGGTTTGGGTGGGTAGATGGAGGGGGCCGCCCCTGGCCTCTTTCCAAGCAGAGACCCTGGACGGAGTCCCGTGGAGCGAGTGGGCTTTTCCCGGGCACGGCTGAGCCCTGGACCTCCAAGATCCCCGTTGGGGTGGGCGGGCAGTTCGCGCGCTTTGGTTTGTGGCCCTCCCTCGCAGCGGGGGGTGGGATCAACCCCGGGTGGATCAATCAGGGGCCCTCAGCAGTGCCAAGGGAGCTCACCGCCCAGGAAACGCCCCAAGGTCCCTTTGAATTGGCCACCAACGCCCCCTTTCCCAGCCTGCCTTGCTCTGGGATTTCCCGCCCTTTTCACATTCCACAGGTCCCTGGGCCTCGACTGTCCCCCGCTGGCTCCTTCGAGGCATTCCGGGACACCAGACGCTCTCTCCAGCGCCTCCACCTAGATCCCTCGCTGTCCTCGCCTCCGTTTCCCCCATGCCCCCCTCCCAACTCCTCCGTGGGCTCTTGGCGTCCTTTCCCTACAGCAGTCACAGAGTGCCACCCCCGAGGGCTTTGAGTTGCCTGGAGCCCAAGGCTCCGGCCAGAGACCTGAGGGGCCAGCGTCTGGACTGGCAGCTAATGCCATTTGGGGCTTTTCTCACGTGGAGCCTGAGGCCCGCACCTCCGCGGGCAACCCCCCAGCGCGAGTGACCTGGAGATACCGCGCCAAAGGGGACAGTGTACCCCCTACTGTGGGGAAGGAGGTTCCTGTTTTCTCTGCACTGGTTCGACTTTCATGTCGAGGATCGACTCACACCATGATGGCAAGTGGAATAGCCCTGTGGGAAAGCCTCATGGGAAAGACTCCAGGGAAAGCCACAGATTCCTTGATCCAGGGAAAGGGAAGCGTGACACTGCTGCTACCGCTCGGGAGGAAAGCGCACGTGCATGACCCCACTCGAGCCGAGGACTGACGCCACTTGGGAGACTCCAGAAGTACGCCAAGATCCATGTCAGCACTGGAGAGGAATCCTCAGGTTCTGGTCCCGACTCCACACAAGGTCTTAGGCCCCGGCATCGACGGGAGAGGAATCCTGAGAGGCCCCCTAGCACCTCGCATGGGGACTGGCCTTTCCTGAGGTCACCAGAGCAGGTCCCTGAGGTCTCCGTCGTAACTAGAGAGCACCTGCCGCAACTAGAGAAAATCCAGGAGGTTCTCCCCTCCAGGCGAGATGAGGCCCTTTTTCCGCTGAGGCGTCTCGAGGTTAATCACATCTAACATCTGGAACTTCCAAAGGGTCCTTCACACCCTTGCTGCAACTCAAGAAGTTCCCTGACATACCCGTCTCCACTCTAGAGGAATCAGGAGAGTCCCGCCCACATCCAGAGGAGACCCGTTTCCTCCTCCTAGCTCGAGAGGAGGGATCCTTTCCCTGTGTTGTCGGGAAAGAATTCCAGGCATTCCCGTTGCATCTCAAGAGGAGGCGCTCTCCACAGGAAAGGCGAGAGGAACTCCAGGGTCGTGCCACCATTCCCAGAGTACCCCAGATATTTCAGTCCATTTCAGGGAAACCTGTTATCCTTGCACTGCCTCGACTTTCAAGCAAAGGATCGACTCACTCCACGGTGGCACGTGAGACAGCCCTGTGGGAAAGCCCTCGTGTGAAAGCCTCGAAGGAAAGCCACACATCCCTTGATCCACGCGAAGGGAAGCGTGACCCTGCTGCTACAGCTCGGGAGGAAAGCCCACGTGCATGCCCCCTCTCGAGACGATGACTGACTCCCGTGGGGAGAGTCCAGAAGTACCACAATATCCATGTCAGCACTGGAGAGGAATCCTCAGGCTCCGGCACCAACTCCACACAAGGTCTTGGGATCCGGCATCGACGGGAGAGGAATCCCGAGAGGCCCCTGAGCAACTCGCATGGGGACTGGCCTTTCCTGAGGCAACCAGAGCGGGTCCCTGAGGTCCCAGTCGTAAGTCGAGAGCACCTGCCGCAACTCGAGGAAATCCAGGAGGTTCACCCCTCCAGGCGAGATGAGGCCCATTTCCACTGAGGAGTCTCGAGGCTAATGACACCTAACCTCTGGAACGTCCAAAGGGTCCTTCACACCCTTGCTGCAAATCAAGAAGTTCCCTGACATACCCGTCTCCACTCGAGAGGAAGCACGAGAGTTCCCCACACATCCAGAGGAGCCCCGTTTCTGCCTCCTAGCTCCAGAGGAGGTATCCTTTCCCTGCGTGGTCGGGAATGAATTACCGGCGTTCCCGTCGCATCTCAAGAGGAGGCGCTCTCCACAGGAAAGGGGAGAGGAACTCCAGGGTCGTACTACCATTCCCAGAGTCCCCCAGATGTCTCAGTCCATTCCAAGGAAAACCTGTTTTCCCTGCACTGCCTCGACTTTCAAGCCGAGGATCGACTCACACCACGGTGGCTCGTGGGACAGCCCTGTGGGATAGCCTCATGGGAAAGCCTCGGGGAAAGCCTGGAGGGAAAGCCACAGATCCCTCCATCCACGCGAAGGGAAGCTCGACAGTGCTGCTACAGCTCGGGTGGAAACCGCACGTGCATGCCCCACTCGAGACGAGGACTGACTCCCCTGGGGAGACTCCCAGAAGTACCCCAAGATCCATTTAAGTACTGGAGAGGTATCCTCAGGTTCCGGCACCGGACTCCACACAAGGTCTTAGGCCCCGGGATCGACGGAGAGGAATCCCGATAGGCCCCGGAGCAACTCCCATGGGGACTGGCCTTTCCTGAGGCCACCAGAGCGGGTCCCTGACGTCCCCGTCGAAAGTCGAGAGCAGCTGCCCGCAACTCGAGAAAAATCCAGGAGGTTCTCCCCTCCATCGAGATCAGGCCCATTTCCGCTGAGGCGTCTCCAGGCAAATCACACCTAAACTCTGGAACTTCCAAAGGGTCCTTCACACCCTTTCTGCAACTCAAGAAGTTCCCCGACATACCCGTCTCCACTCGAGAGAAGCACGAGAGTCCCGCCCACATCCAGAGTAGCCCCGTTTCTGCCTCCTAGCTCGAGAGGAGGGATCCTTTCCCTGTGTGGTCGGGAAAGAATTCCCGGCGTTCCCGTCACATCTAAAGAGGAGGAGATCTCCACAGGAAAGGAGAGAGGGTCTCCAGGGTCGTGCCACCATTCAAAGAGTACCCCAGATGTCTCAGTCCATTCCAGGGAAACCTGTTTTCCCTGCTCTGCCTCAACTTTCAAGCCGAAGATCGACTCACACAACGGTGGCACGTGGAGCAGCCCTGTGGGAAAGCCTCGTGGGAAAGGCACAGATCCCTTGATCCACGCGAAGGGAAGCGCGACACTGCTGCTGCAGCTCGGGAGGAAAGCGCACGTGCATGCCCCCACTCGAGACGAGGACTGACTCCCCTAGGGAGACTCCAGAATTACCCCAAGTTCCACGTCGGCACTGGAGAGGAATCCTCAGGTTCCGGCATCTACTCCACGCAAGGTCTTAGGCACCGGCATCGATGGGAGTGGAATCCCGAGAGGCCCCCGAAGAACTCGCATGGGGATTGGCCTTTCCTGAGGCCACCAGAGCGGGTCCCTGAGGTCCCCGTCGTAAGTCGAGAGCACCTGCCGAAACTCGAGAAAATCCAGGAGGTTCTCCCCTCCAGGCGAGATGAGGCCCATTTCCGCTGAGGCGTCTCGAGGCTAATCACACCTAACCTCTGGAGCTTACAAAGGGTCCTTCACACCCTTGCTGCAACCTAAGAAGTTCCCCGACATACCCGTCTCCACTCGAGAGGAAGCACGAGAGTCCCGCCCAAATTCAGGGGAGCCCCGTTTCCTCCTCCTAGCTGGAGTGGAGGGATCCATTCCCTGCGTGGTCGGGAAAGAATTCCCGGCGTTCCCGTCGCATCTCAAGAGGAGGCGCTCTCCACAGGAAAGGCGAGAGGAACTCCATTGATCCACGCGAAGGGAAGCGTGACACTGCTGCTACAGCTCGGGAGGAAAGCGCACGTGCATGCCCCCGCTTGAGACTAGGACTGACTCCCCTGGGGAGACTCCAGAAGTACCCCCAAGATCCATGTCAGCACTGGAGAGGAATCCTCAGGTTTCCGCCACCGACTCCACACAAGGTCTTAGGACCCGCATCGACTGGAGAGGAATCCCGAGAGGCCCCAGAGCAACTCGCATGGGGACTGGCCTTTCCTGAGGCCACCAGAGCGGGTCCCCGATGTCCCCGTCGTAAGTTGAGAGCACCTGCCGAAACTCGAGAAAATCCAGGAGGTTCTCCCCTCCAGGCGAGATGAGGCCCATTTCCGCTGAGGCGTCTCAAGGCTAATCACACCTAACATCTGGAACTTCCAAAGGGTCCTTCACACCCTTGCTGCAACTCAAGAAGTGCCCCAACATACCCGTCTCCACTCGAGAGGAAGTACGAGAGTCCCGCCCACATCCAGAGGAGCCTCGTTTCAGCCTCCTAGATCGAGAGGAGGGATCCTTTCCCTGCGTGGTCGGGAAGGAATTCCCGGCGTTCCCGTTGCATCTCAAGAGGAGGCGCTATCCACTGGAAAGGCGAGAGGATCTCCAGGGTCGTGCCACCATTCCCAGAGTCCCCCAGATGTCTCAGTCCATTCCAGGGAAACCTGTTTTCCCTGCACTGCCTCGACTTTCAAGCCGAGGATCGACTCACACCACGGTGGCACGTGGGACAGCCCTGTGGGAAAGCCTCGTGGAAAGCCTCGTAGGAAAGCCTCGAGCGAAAGCCACAGATCCCTTGATCCACGCGAAGGGAAGCGTGACCCTCTTCTACAGCTCGGGAGGTAAGCGCACGTGCATTCGCCAACTCGAGACGAGGACTGACTCCCCTGGGGAGACTCCAGAAGTACCCCAACATCCATGTCAGCACTGGAGAGGAATCCTCAGGTTCCGGCACCGACTCCACACAAGGTCTTAGGCCCCGGCATCGAAGGTAGAGAACCCTGAGAGGCCCCCCAGCAACTCGCCATGGGGGCTGGCCTTTCCTGAGGCCACCAGAGCGGGTCCCTGAGGTCCCCGTCGAAAGTCGAGAGCACCTGCCGCAACTCGAGAAAATCCAGGAGGTTCTCCCCTCCAGGCGAGATGAGGCCCATTTCCGCTGAGGCGTCTCTAGGCTAAATCACATCCTAAAATCTGGAACTTCCAAAGGGTCCTTCACACCCTTGCTGCAACTCAAGAAGTTCCCCGACTTACCCGTCTCCACTAGAGAGGAAGCATGAGAGTCCCGCCACATCAAGAGGAGCCCGTTTCCGCCTCCTAGCTCGAGAGGAGGGATCCTTTCCCTGCGTGGTCGGGAAGAATTCCCGGCGTTCCCGTCGCATCTCAAGAGGAGGTCTCTCACAGGAAAGGCGAGAGGAACTCCAGGGTCGCGCCACCATCGCAGAGTCCCCCAGATGTCTCAGTCCATTCCAGGGAAACCTGCTTTCCTGCACTGCCTCGACTTTCAAGCGAGGATCGACTCACACCACGGTGGCACTTGGGACAGTCCTGTGGGAAAGCCTCGTGGGAAAGCCTCGAGGGAAAGCCACAGATCCCTTGATCCACGCCACGGGAAGCGCGACACTGCTGCTACAGCTCGGGAGGAAAGCGCACGTGCATGCCCCCACTCGAGACGAGGACTGACTCCCCTGGGAGACTCCAGAAGTACCCAAAATCCATTTCAGCACTGGAGAGGAATCCTCAGTTTAGATACCGACTCCACACAAGGTCTTATGTCCCGGGATCGACGGAGAGGAATCCGAGAGGCCCGAGCATCTCGCTTGGGGACTGGCCTTTCCTGAGGCCACCAGAGCGGTTCCCTGAGGTTCCCGTCGTAAGTCGAGAACACCTGCCGCAACTGGAGAAAATCCAGGAGGTTCTCAACTCCAGGCGAGATGAGGCCCATTTCCGCTTAGGCGTCTCGGGCTAATCACACCTAATATCTGGAACTTCCAAAGGGTCCTTCACAGCCTTGCTGCAACTCAAGAAGTTCCCCAACATACCCGTCTCCACTCGAGAGGAAGCACGAGAGTCCCGCTGCATCCAGAGGAGCCCGGTTTCCTCCTCCTAGCTCGAGAGGAGGGATCCTTTCCCTCCGAGGTCGGGAAAGAATTCCGGTATTTCCGTCGCATCTAAAGAGGTAGCACTCTCCACAGGAAAGGCGAGAGGAACTCCAGGGTCGTGCCACCATTCCAGAGTCCCCCAGATGTCTCAGTCCTTTCCAGGGAAACCTGTTTTCCTGCACTGCCTCGACTTTCAAGCCGAGGATCGACTCACACCACGGTGGCACGTGGGACAGCCCTGTGGGAAAGCCTCGTGGGAAAGCCTCGTGGGAAAGCCTCGTGGGAAAGCCACAGATCCCTTGATCCACGCCTAGGGAATCTTGACATTGCTGCTACAGCTCGGGAGGAAAGCGCACATGCATGCCCCCAATCGAGACAAGGAGTGACTCCGCTCAGGAGACTCCAGATGTACCCAAGATCCATGTCAGCACTTGGGAGGAATCCTCAGGTTCTGGCACCGACTACACACAAGGTATTAGGCCCCGGCATAGACGGGAGAGGAATCCCGAGAGTCCCACGAGGAACTCCCATGGGGACTGGCCTTTCCTGAGGCCACCAGAGCGGGTCCCTGAGGTCCCCGTCTTAAGTCGAGAGCAAATGCCGCAACTCGAGAAAATTCAGGAGGTTCTCCCCTCCAGGCGAGATGAGGCCCATTTCCGCTGAGGCGTCACCAGGCTAATCACACCTAACCTCTGGAACTTCCAAAGGGTCCTTCACACCCTTGCTGCAACTCAAGAAGTTCCCCGACATACCCGTCTCCACTGGAGAGGAAGCACGAGAGTCCCGCCCACATCCAGAGGAGCCCCGTTTCCGCCTCCTAGCTCGATAGGAGGGATCCTTTCCCTGCGCGCATGGGAAAGAATTCCCGGTGTTCCCGTCGCATCTCAAGAGGAGGCGCTCTCCACTAGAAAGGTTAGGAACTTCAGGTCGTGCCACCATTCCCTGAGTCGCCCAGATGTCTCAGTCCATTCCAGGGAAACCTGTTTTCCCTGCACAGCCTCGACTTTCAAGCCAAGGATCGACTAACACCACGGTGGCACGTAGGACAGCCCTGTGGGAAAGCCTCGTGGGAATACCTCGTGTGAAAGCCTCGTGGGAAAGCCTCGAGGGAAAGCCACAGATCCCTTGATCCTCGCGAAGGGAAGCGTGACTCACTGATACAGCTCGGGAGGAAAGCGCACTTGCATGCCCCGACTCGATAGGAGGACTGACTCCCCTGTGGAGACCCCAGAAGTACCCGAAGATCGATGTCAGCACTGGGAGGAATCCTCAGGTTCCGGCCCGACT
>NW_017197752.1:0-7938 GCF_001704415.2 Capra hircus
GTGCCGGAACCTGAGAATACTCTCCAGATGCCGACATGGATCTTGGGGTACTTCTGTAGTCTCCCCAGGGGAGTCAGTCCTCGTCTCGAGTGGGGGCATGCACGTGCGCTTTCTCCCGAGTTCTAGCGCAGTGTCGCGCTTCCTTTCGCGTGGATCAAGGCATTTGTGCCTTTCGCTCCAGGCTTTCCAACGAGGATTTCCCACGAGGCTTTCCCACAGGCTGTCCCACGTGACACCGTGGTGTGAGTCGATGGCTTGAAACGAGGCAATGCAGGGAAAACAGGTTTCCCTGGAATGGACTGAGACATGGACTCAGGAATGGTGGTTCGACCCTGGAGTTCCTCTCGCCTTTCCTGTGGAGAGCGCCTCCTCTTGAGATGCGATGGGAACGCCGGGAATTCTTTCCCGACTACGCAGGGAAAGGATCCCTCCTCTCGAGCCAGGAGGCGGAAACGGGGCTCCTCTGGATGTGGGCGGGACTCTCGTGCTTCTCTCAAGTGGAGACGGGCATGTCGGGGAACTTCTTGAGTTGCCGCAAGGGTGTGAAGGACCCTTTGGAAGTTCCAGGGTTTAGTTGTGATTAGCCTGGAGACAGCTCAGCGGAAATGGGCCTCATGTCGCCTGGAGGGGAGAACCTCCTGGAATTTCTCGAGTTGCGGCAGGTGCTCTCGACTTACGACGGGGACCTCAGGGACCCACTCTGGTGGCCTCAGGAAAGGCCAGTCCCCATGCGAGTTACTCGGGGCCTCTTGGGATTCCTCTCCCGTCGATGCCGGGCCTAAGATCTTGTGTGGAGTCGGTGCCAGAACCGGAGGATTCCTCTCCAGTGCTGACATGGATATTGGGTACTTCTGGAGTCTCCCCAGTGGAGTCAGTAATTGTCTCTAGTGGAGGCATGCACGTGCGCTTTCCTCCCGAGCTGTAGCAGCAGTGTCACGCTTCCCTTTACGTGGATCAAGGATCTGTAGCTTTCCTCGAGGCTTTCCCACGAGGCTTTCCCACGAGTCTTTCCCACAGGGCTGTCCCACGTGCCACCGTGGTGTGAGTCGGTCCTCGGCTTGAAAGTCGATACAGTGCAGGGAAAATAGGTTTCCCTGGAATGGACTGAGACATCTGGGGTACTCTGGAATGGTGGAATGACCCTGGATTTCCTCTCGCCTTTTCCTGTGGAGAGCGCCTCCTCTTGAGATGCGACGGGAACGCCGGGGCATTCTTTCCCGACACGCAGGGAAAGGATCCCTCCTCTCAAGCTAGGAGGTGGAAACGGGGCTCCTCTGGATGGGGCGGGACTCTCGGCTTCCTCTCCAGTGGAGAAGGAATGTCGGGGACTTCGTGAGTTGCAGCAATGGTGTGAAGGACCCTTTGGAAGTTCCAGAGGTTAGGTGTGATTAGCCTCAGGACGTCTCATCGGAAATGGGCCTCATTGCGCCTGGAGGGGAGAATCTCCTGGTATTTCTCGAGTTGCGGTAGGTGCTCTCGACTTAGGAAGGGGACCTCAGGGACCGGCTCTGTTGGCCTCAGGAAAGGCCAGTCCCATGCGAGTTGCTCGGGGGCCTCTGGGTTTCCTCTCCCGTCGACCGGGGACTAAGACTTTGTGTGGAGTCGGTGCTGAAACCTGAGGATTCCTCTCCAGTGCTGACATGGATCTTGGGTACTTCTGGAGTCTCCCCAGGGGAGTCAGTCCTCGTCTCGAGGGGCATGCACATGCGCTTTCCTCCGAGCTGTAGCAGCAGTGTCACGCTTCCCTTCGCATGATCAAGGGATCTGTGGCTTTCCCTCGAGGCTTTCCCTGGAGGCTTTTTCACAATGCTTTCCCACGAGGCTTTCCCACAGGGATGTCCACGTGCCACCGTGGCGTAAATGGATCCTCGGCTTGAAAGCCAAGGCAGTGCAGGGAAAAAAGGTTTCTCTGGAATGGACTGAGACACCTGGGAGACTCTGGGAATTTGACACGACCCTGGAGATCCTCTCGCCTTTCCTGTGGGAGCGCCTCCTCTTGAGATGCGACGGGAACGCCGGGAATTCTTTCCTGAACACGCAGGGAAAGGATCCCTCCTCTCAAGCTAGGAGGTGAAAACGGGCTCCTCTGGATGTGGGCGGGACTCTCGTGCTTCCTCTCTAGTGGAGACGGGTATGTCGGGGAACTTCTTGAGTTGCAGAAGGGTGTGAAGGACCCTTTGGAAGTTCCAGATGTTAATTGTTATTAGACTCGAGACGCCTCAGCGGAAATGGGCGTCATCTCGCCTGGAGGGGTAACCTCATGGATTTTCTGGAGTTCCAGCATTTGCTCTTCACTTACGATGGGGACCTCAGTGACCCGCTCTGGTGGCCTCAGGAAAGGCCAGTCCCCATGCCAGTTGCTCGGGGTCCTCTCGGGATTCCTCTCCCGTCGATGCTGGGCCTAAGATCTTGTGTGGAGTCGGTGTCGGAACCAGAGGATTCCTATCCAGTGCCGACATGGATCTTGGGTACTTCTGGAGTCTCCCCAGGGGAGTCAGTCCTCGTCTCGAGTGGGGGCATGCACGTGCGCTTTCGCCCGAGCTGTAGGAGCAGTGTCGCTTTCCCTTCGCGTGGATCAAGGATCTGTGGCTTTCCCTCGAGGCTTTCCCACGAGGCTTTCCACGAGGCTTTCCACAGGACTGTCCAACGTGCCACCATGGTGTGACTCGATCCTCGGCTTGAAAGTCGAGGCAGTGAAGGGAAAACAGGTTTCCCTGGAATGGACTGAGACATCTGGGGGACTCTGGGAATGGTGGCACGACCCTGGAATTCTTCTCGCCTTTCCTGTGGAGAGCACCTCCTCTTGAGATGCGACGGAAGGCCAGGAATTCTTTCCCGATCACGCAGGGAAAGGATCCGTCCTCTCGAGCTAGTAGGCGAAAACGGGGCTCCTCTGGATGTGGGCGATACTCCCCTGCTTCCTCTCCAGTGGAGACGGGTATGTCGGAGAACTTCTTGAGTTTCAGCAAGGGTGTGAAGGACCTTTGGAAGTTCCAGAGGTTAGGTGTGATTAGCCTCGAGACGCCTCAGCGGGAAAAGGGCCTCATCTCGCCTGGAGGGGATAACCTCCTGGATTTTCTCGAGTTGCGGCAGGTGCTCTCGACTTACGACGGGGACCTCAGAGACCCGCTCTGTTGGACCTCAGGAAAGGCTAGTCCACATGCCGAGTTGCTCGGTGGCCTCTTGGGATTCCCTCTCCCGTCGATGCTGGGGCCTTAGACCTTGTGTGGAGTCGGTGCCGGAACCTGAGGATTCCTCTCCAGTGCTCACATGGATCTTGGGGTTCTTCTGGAGTCTCCCCAGGGAGTCAGTCCTCGTCTCGAGTGGGGGCATGCACGTGCGCTTTTCCTCCCGAGCTGTAGCAGCAGTGTCACGCTTCCCTTCGCGTGGATCAAGACATCTGTGGCTTTCCCTCGAGGCTTTCCCACGAGGCTTTCCGACGAGGCTTTCCCACAGGGCTGTCCCACTAGCCACCATGGTGTGTGTCGATCCTTGGCTTGAAAGTAGAGGAAGTGCAGGGAAAACAGGTTTCCTTGGAATGGACTGAGGCATCTGGGGTCTCTGGGAATGGTGGCACGACCCTGGAGTTCCTCTCTCCTTTCCTGTGGAGAGCGCCTCCTCTTGAGATGCGATGGGAACGCCGGGAATTCTTTCCCGACCACGCAGGGAAAGGATCCCTCCTCTCGAGCTAGGAAGCGGAAATGGGACTCCTCTGGATGTGGGCGGGACTCTCGTGCTTCCTCTCTAGTGGAGACGGGCATGTCGGGGAACTTCTTGAGTTACAGCAAGGGTGTGAAGGACCCTTTGGTAGTTCTAAAGGTTAGGTGTGATTAGCCTTGAGATGCCTCAGTGGAAATGGGCCTCATCTCGCCTGGAGGGGAGAACCTCCTGGATTTTATCGAGTTGCGGCAGGTGGTCTCGACTTACGACGGGGACCTCAGGGACCCGCTCTGGTGGCCTCAGGAAAGGCCAGTCCCCTTGCGAGTTGCTCGGGGGCCTCTCGGGATTCCTCTCCCGTCGATGCTGGGGCCTAAGATCTTGTGTGGAGTTGGTGCCGAAACCTGAGTATTCCTCTCCAGTGCTGACATGGATCTGGGGTACGTCTGGAGTCTCCCCAGGGGAGTCAGTCTTCGTCTCGAGTGGGGGCATGCACGTGCGCTTTCCTCCCTAGCTGTAACAGCCTTGTCACCCTTCCATAGGCGTGGATCAAGGGATCTGTGGCTTTCGCTTGAGGCTTTCCCACGAGGATTTCCCACGAGGCTTTCCCACATGGCTGTCCCACGTGCCACCGTGGTGTGAGTCGATCTCGGCTTCAAAGTCGAGGCAGTGCAGGGAAAACAGGTTTCCCTGGAATGGACTGAGACATCTGGGGGACTCTGGGAATGGTGGCACGACCCTGGAGTTCCTCTTGCCTTTCCTGTGGAGAGCGCCTCCTCTTGAGATGCGACGGGAACACCTGGAATTCTTTCCCGACCACGCAAGGAAAGGATCCCTCCTCTCGAGCTAGGAGGCAGAAACGGGGCTCCTCTGGATGTGGGCGGAACTCTCCTGCTTCCTCTCGAGTGGAGACGGGTATGTCGGGGAAATTCTTGAGTTGCAGCAAAGGTGTGTAGGACCCTTTGGAAGTTCCAGAGGTTAGGTGTGATTAGCCTCGAGACGCCTCAGCGGAAATGGGCCTCATCTCGCCTGGAGGGGAGAACCTCCTGGATTTTCTCGAGTTGCGGCAGGTGGTCTCGATTTACGACGGCGACCTCAGGGACCCGCTCTGGTGGCCTCAGGAAAGGCCAGTCCCCATGCGAGTTGCTCGGTGGCCTCTCAGGATTCCTCTCCCGTCGATGCCAGGGCCTAAGACCTTGTGTGGAGTAGGTGTCGGAACCTGAGCATTCCTCTCCAGTGCTGACATGGATCTTGGGGGTACTTCTGGAGTCTCCCCAGGGGAGTCAGTCCTCATCTCGAGTGGGGGCATGCACGTGAGCTTTCATCCCGAGCTGTAGCAGCAGTGTCACGCTTCCCTTCTCATGGATCAATGGATCAGGGTCTTTCCCTCGAGGCGTTCCCACGAGGCTTTCCCACTGGGCTGTCCCACGTGCCACCTTGGTGTGAGTCGATCCTCGGCTTGAAAGTCGAGGCAGTGCTGGGAAAACAGGTTTACCTGGAATGGACTGAGACATCTGGGGGTCTCTGTGAATGTGGCACGACCCTGGAGTTCCTCTCGCCTTTCCTGTGGAGAGCGCCTCCTCTTGAGATGAGACGGGAACCCAGGGAATTCTTTCCCGACCACGCAGGGAAAGGATCCCTCCTCTCGAGCTAGGAGGCAGAAACGGGGCTCCTCTGGATGTGGGCGGGACTCTCGTACTTCCTCTCGAGTGTAGACGAGTATGTCGGGGAACTTATTGGGTTGCAGCAAGGGTGTGAAGGACCCTTAGGAAGTTCAAGATGTTAGATGTGATTAGCCTCGAGACGCCTCAGTGGAAATGGGCCTCATCTCGCCTGGAGGGGAGAACCTCCTGCATTTTGTCGAGTTGCGGCAGGTGCTCTCGACCTACGACGGGGACATCAGGGACCCGCTCTGGTGGCCTCAGGAAAGGCCAGTCCCCATGAGAGTTGCTCGGGGCCTCTCGAGAGTCCTCTCCCGTCGATGCCGGGCCTAAGACCTTGTGTGGAGTGGGTGCGGGAACCTGAGGATTCCTCTCCAGTGCCGACATGGATCTTGGGGTACTTCTGGCGTCTCCCCAGGGGCGTCAGTCCTCGTCTCCATTGGGGGCATGCAGGTAGGATTTCCTCCCGAGCTGTAGCGGCAGAGTCACGATTCCCTTCGCGTGGATCAAGGGATGTGTGGCTTTCCCTCGAGGCCTTCCCTCGAGGCTTTCCCACGAGGCTTTCCCACTGGGCTGTCCTACGTGCCACCATTGTGTGAGTCGATCCTCGGCTTGTAAGTCGAGGCAAGGCAGTGAAAACAGGTTTCCCAGGAATGGACTGAGACATCTGGGGGACTCTGGGAATGGTGGCACGACCCTGGAGTTCGTCTCGCCTTTTCTGTGGAGAGCGCCTCCTCTTGAGATGCGACGGGAAACGCTGGGAATTCTTTCCCGTCCATGCTAGGAAAGGATCCCTCCTCTCGAGTTAGGAGTCGGAAATGGGTTCCTCTGGATGTGGGCGGGACTCTCGTGCTTCGTCTCGAGTGGAGACGGCTATGTCGGGGAACTTCTTGAGTTGCAGCAAGGGTGTGAAGGACCCTTTGGAAGTACCAGAGGTAGGTGTGATTAGACTCGAGACGCCTCAGTGGAAATGGGCCTCATCTCTCCTGGAGGGGAGAACCTCCTGTATTTTCTCGAATTGCGACAGGTGCTCTCACTTATGAGGGGGACCTCAGGGACACGCTTTGGTGGCCTCAGGAAAGGCCAGTCCCCATGCGAGTTGCTCAGGGCCCTCTTTGCGATTCTCTCCCCGTCGATGCCGGGCCAAAGACCTTGTGTGGATTCGGTGCCGGAAACTCTGGATTCCTCTCGAGTGCTGACATGGATCGTGGCGTACTTCTGGAGTTTCCCCAGGGGAGTCAGTCCTCGTCTCGTATGGGGGCATGCACGTGCCCATTCCTCCCAAGCTGTAGCAGCAGTGTCTCGCTTCCCTTCGCGTGGATCAAGACATCTGTGGCTTTCCCTGGAGTCTTTCCCATGAGGCTTTCCCACAAGGCTATTCCACTTGCCACCATGGTGTGAGTCGATCCTCGGCGTGAAAGTCGAACCATGCAGGGGAAACAGGAACCTCCTTCCCCACAGTAGGGGATACACTGTCCCCTTGGGCGGTATCTCCAGGGCACTCGCGCTGGGGTTGCCCGCGGAGGTGCGGCCTCAGGCTCCACGTGAGAAAAGCCCCAAATGGCATTAGCTGCCAGTCCAGACGCTGGCCCCTCAGGTCTCTGGCCGGAGCCTTGGGCTCCAGGCAACTCAAAGCCCTCGGGGTGGCACTCTGGGACTGCTGTAGGGAAAGGATGCCAAGAGCCCACGGAGGAGTTGGGGAGGGGGCATGGGGAAACGGAGCGAGGACAGCGAGGGATCTAGGTGGAGGCGCTGGAGAGAGCGACTGGTGTCCCGGAATGCCTCGGAGGAGCCAGCGCGGGGACAGTCGAGGACCAGGGACCTGTGGATTGTGAAAAGGCGGGAAATCTCAGAGCAAGGCAGGCTGGGAAAGGGCGTTGGTGGCCAATTCAAAGGGACCTAGGGGCGTTTCCTGGCGGTGAGTTCCCTTGGCACTGCTGAGGGCCCCTGATTGATCCACTCGGGGTTGAACCCACCCCCGCTGCGAGGGAGGGCCACAAACCAAAGCCCCCGAACTGCCGCCCACCCCAACGGGATCTTGGCGGTCCAGGGCACAGCCGTGCCGGAAAAGCCCACTCGCTCCACGGGACTCCGTCCAGGGTCTCTGCTTGGAAAGAGGCCAGGGGCGGCCCCCTCCATCTACCCACCCAAACCCTTATTGACGTCAATGTGGCGAGACGCCTCCCGTTCTCCAGAGTCCTGAGCTGCTGGGTCCCCGCCCACTCGGCCAGCAGTCTGTATCGTGCCCGTGTGCCTCTCCCACCATGGCTTCGTCCGGCTCCTCCAGCACCTCAAGCAGTACGTTTGCCCTCGGTCCCTGTGGTCGATCACATCTCAGGGATTTGCGGGTGGCCTGGGCAAGGCTCTCGGCCAATGTGTTGACCCCCTCCCACCCGAGAACGGCTGGGGACCCATCGGCCAGGCCGGGGTTCGAGGCGTCAGGTGTGCCCAAATTCGGAGGGCGTGGCATCGTTCGTTCATCTTGCTCCTTTGGCACACATATGGCTTCTCCGTCTCTTTTCTGGGAAGACAGTGTTGTTTCAGGGGGCGTGCTGCGGGGGCGGGGGCTGGGGTTGGGGTGGTGGAGCGGGTGCTTTGCTGGGATGAGGCCCTTTATCCT